>NC_056743.1:1402358180-1402629607 GCF_019279795.1 Protopterus annectens | reverse complement strand
GTCTCTCACTGTCTGGAGTTAGTTTATTCATCTTACTTCATTGTTATTTTGTGTAGTAGTCTTAGCCTATCAGGATTCTCTGTGCCTTAAAGTCTTAGCCCCTTATCACTGAAATTATTTCTGCTGAATAGTTGCATACTGGAGCTGTTTGGTATTCCCTACATCAACATTGTTAAAAGCTGAGATAAGTACACACTTGCAGCGTTATAAGATAGTACTGAATTTTATTTTTTCTGTTTGTTTCATTGGCTATTGTGTTGAAAATATTACTGCATTCATCTGCCTGTATACTGAAAAATGGAAGCAGTCTCTGTCTCTCCCTGTCTGCAGTTAGTTTTTTCTTTTCACTTCATTGTTATTTGGTGTAGAAGTTTTAGTCTAGGGGATTCCCTGTGCCTTAACGTCTTAGTCCCTCTCTCTGTCTCTCCCTGTCTGCAGTTATTTTTTTCTTTTCAGTTCATTGTTATTCGATGAAGAAGTCTTAGCCTAGTGGAATTCCCTGTACCTTAAAGTCTTAGTCCCTTATCTCTGAAATTATTTCTGCTGAATAGTCGCATACTGGAGCTGTTTGGTATACCCTACATCTACTTTATTCCAAGCTGAGATAAGTACAAACTTGCAGTGTTCTAATATAGTACTGAATTTTATTTTGTCTGTTTATTTTATTAAATATTGTGTTAAACATAGTACTGCATTTATCTGCCTATTTTTTACTGAAAATTGGAAGCTGTCTCTCTGTCTGCTGTAAATTTGTTTATCTCACTTCATTGTTATTCTGTGTATAAGTCTTAGCTTTGAGGGATTTTCTGTGCCTTAAAGTCTTAGTCCCTTATCTCTGAAATTATTTCTGCTGAATAGTTGCATACTGGTGCTGTTTGGTACATCCAACATCAACTTTATTACAAGCTGAGATAAGTACAAACTTGCAGTGTTATAAGATAGTGCTGATTTTATTTTCTGTTTGCTTCATTGAATATTGTATTAAAAATAGTACTGCATTTATCTGACTATTTATTTACTGAAAATTGGAAGCTGTCTCTCCCTGTCTGCAGTTAGTTTATTCTTCTCAAATCATTGTTATTCTGTTTAGAAGTCTTAACCTAGAGGGATTTTCTTTGTCTTAAAGTCTTAGTCCCTTATTTCTGAAATTATTTCTGCTGAATAGTTGCATACTGGAGCTGTTTGGTATACCCTACATTAACTTTATTACAAGTTGAGATAAGTACAAACCTACACTGTTATAAGATAGTACTGAATTTAATATTTTCTGTTTGTTTCATTGAATATTGTGCTAAAATAGTACTGCATTTATCTGCTTATTTGTTTACTGAAAATTGGAAGCTGTCTCTCTGTCTCCCCCAGTTTGCATTTAATTTATTCATCTCACTGCATTGTTATCTGGTGTAGAAGTCTTAGCCTAGATGGATTTTCTGTGCCTTAAAGTCTTAGTCCCTTATCTCTGCAATTATTACTGCTGAAAATTTGCATACTGGAGCTGTATGGTATACGCTACATCAACTTTATTACTAGCTGAGATAAGTACAAACTTGCAGTGTTATAAGATAGTACTGATTTTTATTTTTCTGTTTGTTTCATTGACTATTGTGTTGAAAATAGTACTGCATTTATCTGCCTGTATACTGAAAAATGGAAGTTGTCTCTCTGTCTCTCCCTGTCTGCAGTTAGTTTTTTCTTTTCACTTCATTGTTATTCGGTGTAGAAGTTTTAGCCTAGTGGGATTCCATGTGCCTTAAAGTCTTAGTCCCTCGATCTGTCTCTCCCTGTCTGCAGTTAGTTCTTAATTTTCACCTCATTGTTATTCGGTGTAGAAGTCTTAGCCTAGTGGGATTCCCTGGGCCTTAAAGTCTTAGTCCCTTATCTCTGAAATTATTTCTGCTGAATAGTTGCATACTGGTGCTGTTTGGTATACCCTACATCTACTTTATTCCAAGCTGAGATAAGTACAAACTTGCAGTGTTCTAAGATAGTACTGAATTTTATTTTGTCTGTTTATTTTATTAAATATTGTGTTAAAAATAGTACTGCATTTATCTGCCTATTTATTTACTGAAATTGGAAGCTGTTTCTCTGTCTCTCCCTGTCTGCAGTTAGTTTCTGCGGCTCACGTCATTGTTATTTGGTTTAGAAGTCTTAGCCTATCAGGATTCTCTGTGCCTTAAAGTCTTAGTCCCTTATCTCTGAAATTATTTCTGCTGAGTAGTTGCATACTGCTGCTGTTTGGTACATCCAACATCAACTTTATTACAATCTGAGATACGTACAAACTTGAAGTGTTATAAGATAGTACTGAATTTTATTTTTTCTGTTTGTTTCATTGAATATTGTGTTAAAATAATACTGCGTTTATCTGCCTATTTGTTTACTGAAAATTGGAAGCTGTCTCTCCCTGTCTGCAGTTAGTTTATTCTTATCAATTCATTGTTATTTAGTGTAAAAGTCTTAACCTAGAGGGATTCTCTTTGTCTTAAAGTCTTAGTCCCTTATTTCTGAAATTATTTCTGCTTAATAGTTGCATACTGGAACTGTTTGGTATACCCTACATTAACTTTATTACAAGCTGAGATAAGTACAAACCTACAGTGCTATCAGATAGTACTGAATTTTATTTTTTCTTTTTGTTTCATTGAATATTGTGCTGAAATAGTACTGCATTTATCTGCCTATTTGTTTAATGAAAATTGGAAGCTGTCTCTCTGTCTCTCCCAGTTTGCATTTAATTTATTCATCTCACTGCATTGTTATCTGGTGTAGAAGTCTTAACCTAGATGGATTTTCTGTGCCTTAAAGTCTTAGTCCCTTATCTCTGCAATTATTACTGCGGAAAATTTGCATGCTGGAGCTGTATGGTATACCCTACATCAACTTTATTACTAGCTGAGATAAGTAAAAACTTGCAGTGTTATAAGATAGTATTGATTTTTATTTTTCTGTTTGTTTCATTGACTATTGTGTTGAAAATAGTACTGCATTTATCTGCCTGTATACAGAAAAATGGAAGCTGTCTCTCTGTCTCTCCCTGTCTGCAGTTATTTTTTTCTTTTCACTTTATTGTTATTTGGTGTAGAAGTTTTAGCCTAGTTGGATTCCGTGTGCCTTAAAGTCTTAGTCCCTCTCTCTGTCTCTCCCTGTCTGCAGTTATTTTTTTTATTTTCACCTCATTGTTATTCGGTGTAGAAGTCTTAGAATAGTAGGATTCCCTGGGCCTTAAAGTCTTAGTCCCTTATCTCTGAAATTATTTCTGCTGAATAGTTGCATACTGGTGCTGTTTGGTATACCCTACATCTACTTTATTCCAAGCTGAGATACGTACAAACTTGCAGTGTTCTAAGATAGTACTGAATTTATTTTGTCTGTTTATTTTATTAAATTTTGTGTTAAAATAGTACTGCATTTATCTGCCTATTTATTTACTGAAATTGGAAGTTGTTTCTCTGTCTCTCCCTGTCTGCAGTTAGGTTATTCATCTCAATTCATTATTATTCAGTGAATAAGTCTTAGCCTAGAGGGATTTTCTGTGCCTTAAAGTCTTAGTCCCTTATCTCTGAAATTATTTCTGCTGAATAGTTGAATAATGGAGCTGTTTGGTATACCCTACATCAACTTTATTACAAGCTGAGATAAGCACAAACTTGCAGTGTTCTAAGATAGTACTGAATTTTATTTTGTCTGTTTATTTTATTAAATATTGTGTTAAAAATAGTACTGCATTTATCTGCCTATTTATTTACTGAAATTGGAAGTTGTTTCTCTGTCTCTCCCTGTCTGCAGTTAGGTTATTCATCTCAATTCATTATTATTCGGTGAATAAGTCTTAGCCTAGAGGAATTTTCTGTGCGTTAAAGTCTTAGTCCCTTATCTCTGAAATTATTTCTGCTGAATAGTTGAATAATGGAGCTGTTTGGTATACCCTACATCAACTTTATTACAAGCTGAGATAAGCACAAACTTGCAGTGTTATAAGATAGTGCTGAATTTTTTTTTTCTGTTTGTTTCATTGAATATTGTATTAAAAATAGTATTGCATTTATCTGACTATTTGTTTACTGAAAATTGGAAGCGGTCTCTCCCTGTCTGCAGTTAGCTTATTCTTCTCAATTCATTGTTATTCAGTGTAGAAGTCTTAACCTAGAGGGATTCTCTTTGTCTTAAAGTCTTAGTCCCTTATTTCTGAAATTATTTCTGCTGAATAGTTGCATACTGGAACTGTTTGGTATACCCTACATTAACTTTATTACAAGCTGAGATAAGTACAAACCTACAGTGCTATCAGATAGTACTGAATTTTATTTTTTCTTTTTGTTTCATTGAATATTGTGCTGAAATAGTACTGCATTTATCTTCCTATTTGTTTACTGAAAATTCGAAGCTGTCTCTCTGTGTCTCCCTGTCTGCATTTAATGTATTCATCTCACTGCATTGTTATCTGGTGTAGAAGTCTTAGCCTAGATGGATTCTCTGTGCCTAAAAGTCTTAGTTTCTTGTCTCTGAAATTATTACTGCTGAATACTTGCATACTGGTGCTGTTTGCTATACCCTACATAAATTTATTACAAGCTGAGATAAGTACAAACTTGCAGTGTTATAAGATAGTACTGAATTTTATTTTTTCTGTTTGTTTCATTGAATATTGTGTTAAAAATAGTACTGCATTTATCTGCCTATTTTTTAATGAAAATTGGAAGCTGTCCCTCTGTCTCTCACTGTCTGGAGTTAGTTTATTCATCTTACTTCATTGTTATTTTGTGTAGTAGTCTTAGCCTATCAGGATTCTCTGTGCCTTAAAGTCTTAGCCCCTTATCACTGAAATTATTTCTGCTGAATAGTTGCATACTGGAGCTGTTTGGTATTCCCTACATCAACATTGTTAAAAGCTGAGATAAGTACACACTTGCAGCGTTATAAGATAGTACTGAATTTTATTTTTTCTGTTTGTTTCATTGGCTATTGTGTTGAAAATATTATTGCATTCATCTGCCTGTATACTGAAAAATGGAAGCAGTCTCTGTCTCTCCCTGTCTGCAGTTAGTTTTTTCTTTTCACTTCATTGTTATTTGGTGTAGAAGTTTTAGTCTAGGGGATTCCCTGTGCCTTAACGTCTTAGTCCCTCTCTCTGTCTCTCCCTGTCTGCAGTTAGTTTTTTCTTTTCAGTTCATTGTTATTCGATGTAGAAGTCTTAGCCTAGTGGAATTCCCTGTACCTTAAAGTCTTAGTCCCATATCTCTGAAATTATTTCTGCTGAATAGTCGCATACTGGAGCTGTTTGGTATACCCTACATCTACTTTATTCCAAGCTGAGATAAGTACAAACTTGCAGTGTTCTAATATAGTACTGAATTTTATTTTGTCTGTTTATTTTATTAAATATTGTGTTAAAAATACTACTGCATTTATCTGCCTATTTTTTACTGAAAATTGGAAGCTGTCTCTCTGTCTGCTGTAAGTGTGTTTATCTCACTTCATTGTTATTCTGTGTATAAGTCTTAGTTTTGAGGGATTTTCTGTGCCTTAAAGTCTTAGTCCCTTATCTCTGAAATTATTTCTGCTGAATAGTTGCATACTGGTGCTGTTTGGTACATCCAACATCAACTTTATTACAAGCTGAGATAAGTACAAACTTGCAGTGTTATAAGATAGTGCTGATTTTATTTTCTGTTTGTTTAATTGAATATTGTATTAAAAATAGTACTGCATTTATCTGACTATTTGTTTACTGAAAATTGGAAGCTGTCTCTCCCTGTCTGCAGTTAGTTTATTCTTATCAATTCATTGTTATTTAGTGTAAAAGTCTTAACCTAGAGGGATTCTCTTTGTCTTAAAGTCTTAGTCCCTTATTTCTGAAATTATTTCTGCTTAATAGTTGCATACTGGAACTGTTTGGTATACCCTACATTAACTTTATTACAAGCTGAGATAAGTACAAACCTACAGTGTTATAAGATATTATACCATGATCCCCCCAAAACGTGCACGCTGATTGGCCAGCGTGCACATTGTAAATCGAGTTATACTAATGGAAAAAGGTCCGGTCGCCCGGACTTTTTCCATTAGTATAACTCTTTAAACACTGTCTCACTATGTTAAATGGGTTTAACATAGCGAGACAGCTTTAAAATAAGCAATGGAGATCTCCGTTGCTTATTTTAAAGCTGTCTCACTATGCTAAACCCATTTAACATAGCGAGACAGGTTTTAAAAAAAAAGCAATGGAGAAAGCAAGATCACTGTTGCTTTTTTTACTGTTTCACTATGTTCTTGCTTTCTCCATTGCTTTTGCCCACAGCTATGATGTACTGCGCAGGCGCGCAGTACATCAGAACTGCCACAGATGCCAGACATCTGCAGAAGGGCAGTAAGCAGGCATTATACTATGCCATTATTTAAGAAAAGTAATAGTTTCTTTTCTTAAATAATGTCATGGTATAATAGTTCACGCCTGGGTGTGGTAATGTTACCCACGGTTGGCTTTGTTTATCGGGCTTCGCCCTCGGGACCAAACCACGCCAACCGTGGGTAAATCCAGCATTACCCACACCCAGGCGTGGGTTATTGCTATAGTACTGAATTTTATTTTTTGTTTTTGTTTCATTGAATTTTGTGCTGAAATAGAACTGCATTTATCTGCCTATTTGTTTGCTGAAAATTGGAAGCTGTCTTTCTGTCTCTCCCTGTCTGCATTTAATGTATTCATCTCACTGCATTGTTATCTGGTGAAGAAGTCTTAGCCTAGATGGATTCTCTGTGCCTAAAAGTCTTAGTCCCTTATCTCTGAAATTATTACTGCTGAATACTTGCATACTGGAGCTGTTTGGTATACCCTACATACATTTATTACAAGCTGAGATAAGTACAGACTTGCAGTGTTATAAGATAGTACTGAATTTTAATTTTTCTGTTTGTTTTATTGAATATTGTGTTAAAAATAGTACTGCATTTATCTGCCTATTTTTTAATGAAAATTGGAAGCTGTCTCTCTGTCTCTCACTGTCTGGAGTTAGTTTATTCATCTTACTTCATTGTTTTTCTGTGTAGTAGTCTTAGCCTATCAGGATTCTCTGTGCCTTAAAGTATTAGCCCTTATCGCTGAAATTATTTCTGCTGAATAGTTGCATACTGGAGCTGTTTGGTATACCCTACATCAACTTTATTACAAGCTGAGATAAGTATAAACTTGCAATGATACAAGATAGTTGAATGTTGTGCTGAAATAGAACTGCATTTATCTGCCTATTTGTTTACTGAAGATTGGAAGCTGTCTATCTGTCTCTCCCTCTCTGCTGTAAGTTAATTCATCTCACTTCATTGTTATTCGGTGTAGATGTCTTATCCTAAAGGGATTTTCTATGCCTTAAAGTTTTAGGCCCTTATGTCTGAAATTATTTCTGCTGAATAGTTGCATACTGGAGCTGTTTTGTATAGCCTACATCAACTTTATTACAAGCTGAGATAAGTGCAAACTTGCAGTGTTATAAAATAGTAATGGATTTAATTTTTTCTGTTTATTTCATTGAATATTGTGGTAAAATAGTACTGCATTTATCTGCCTATTTTTTAATGAAAACTGGAAGCTGTCTCTCTGTCTCTCCATGTCTGCAGTTAGTTTATTCATCTCACTTCATTGTTATTCTTTGTAGAAGTCTTAGCTTAGCGGGGTTCTTTTTGCCTTAAAGTCTTAGTCCCTTATCTCTGAAATTATTTCTGCCGAATAGTTGCATACTGGAGCTGTTTGGTATACCCTACATCAACTTTATTACAAGCTGAGATAAGTACAAACTTGCAGTGTTATATGATAGTACTGATTTTTATTTTTTCTGTTTGTTTCATTGAATATTGTGTTAAAAATAGTGCTGCATTTATCTGCCTGTATACTGAAAAATGGAAGCTGTCTCTCTGTTTCTCCCTATCAACAGTTAGTTTTTTCTTCTCACTTCATTGTTATTCATTGTAGATGTCTTAGCCTAGTGGGATTCCCTGTGCCTTAAAGTCTTAGTCCATTATCTCTGAAATTATTTCTGCTGAATAGTTGCATACTGGAGCTGTTTGGTATGCCCTACATGTACTTTATTACAAGCTGAGGTAAGAACAAACTTGCAGTGTAATAAGATAGTACTGGATTTTATTTTTTCTGTTTGTTTCCTTGGCTATTGTGTTGAAAATAGTACTGCATTTATCTGCCTGTATACTGAAAAATGGAAGCTGTCTCTCTGTCTCTCCCTGTCTGCAGTTAGTTTTTTCTTTTCACTTCATTGTTATTCGATGTAGAAGTCTTAGCCTAGTGGGATTCCCTGTGCCTTAAAGTCTTAGTCCCTTATCTTTGAAATTATTTCTGCTGAATAGTCGCATACTGGAGCTGTTTGGTATACCCTACATCTACTTTATTCCAAGCTGAGATAAGTACAAACTTGCAGTGTTCTAATATAGTACTGAATTTTATTTTGTCTGTTTATTTTATTAAATATTGTGTTAAAATAGTACTGCATTTATCTGCCTATTTGTTTACTGAAAATAGAAGCTGTCTCTCTGTCTCTCCCTGTCAGAAGTTAGTTTTTTCTTCTCACTTCATTGTTATTCAGTGTAGAAGTTTTAGCGTAGAGGGATTTTCTGTGCCTTAAAGTCTTAGTCCCTTATGTCTGAAATTATTTCTGCTGAATAGTTGCATACTGGAGCTGTTTGGTATACCCTACATAAACTTTATTACAAGTTAATATAAGTACAAAATTGCAATGTTATAAGGTAGTACTGAATTTTATTTTTTATATTTGTTTCATTGAATATTGTGTTACAAATAGTACTGCATTTATCTGCTATTTGTTTACTGAAAATTGGAAGCTGTCTCTCCCTGTCTGCAGTTAGTTTATTCTTCTCAATTCATTGTTATTCGGTGTAGAAGTCTTAACCTAGAGTGATTCTCTTTGTCTTAAAGTCTTAGTCCCTTATCTCTGAAATTATTTCTGCTGAATAGTTGCATACTGGAGCTGTTTGGTATATCCTACATTTACTTTATTACAAGCTGAGATAATAACAAACCTACAGTGTTATAAGATAGTACTGAATTTACTTGTTTCTGTTTGTTTCATTGAATATTGTGTTAAGCATAGTACTGCATTTATCTGCCTATTTGTTTACTGAAAATTGGAAGCTGTCTCTCTGTCTGTCACTGTCTGCAGTTAGTTTATTCTTCTCACTTCATAGTTATTTGTTGTAAAAGTCTTAGCGTAGAGGGATTCTCTGTCCCTTAAAGTGTTAGTCCCTTATCTCTGTAATTATTTCTTCTGAATAGTTGCATACTGGAGCTGTATGGTACAGCCTAAATCAACTTTATTACAAGCTGAGATAAGTACAAACTTGCAGTGTTATAAGATAGTGCTGAATTTTTTTTCTGTTTGTTTCATTGAATATTGTATTAAAATAGTATTGCATTTATCTAACTATTTGTTTACTGAAAACTGGAAGCTGTCTCTCCCTGTCTGTTTATTCTTCTCAATTCATTGTTATTCGGTTTACAAATCTTAACCTAGAGGTATTCTCTTTGTCTTAAAGCCTTAGTCCCTTATCTCTGAAATTATTTCTGCTGAATAGTTGCATACTGGAGTGTTTGGTATATCCTAGATTAACTTTATTACAAGCTGAGATAAGTACAAACCTGCAGTGTTATAAGATAGTACCAAATTTATTTTTTTCTGTTTGTTTCATTGAATATTGTGCCAAAATAGTACTGCATTTATCTGTCTATTTTATTTTTCTGAAAATTGGAAGCTGTCTCTCTGTCTCTCCCTGTTTGCATTTAATTTATTCCTCTCACTGCATTGTTATCTGGTGTAGAAGTCTTAGCCTAGATGGATTCTCTGTGCCTTGAAGTCTTAGTCCCTTATCTCTGCAATTATTACTGCTGAAAAGTTGCATACTGGAGCTGTATGGTATACCCTACATCAACTTTATTATAAGCTGAGATAAGTACAAACTTGCAGTGTTATAAGATAGTACTGATTTTTATTTTTACTGTTTGTTTCATTGACTATTGTGTTGAAAATAGTACTGCATTTACCTGGCTGTATACTGAAAAATGGAAGCTGTCTCTCTATCTCTTCCTGTCTGCAGTTAGTTTTTTCTTTTCACTTCATTGTTATTCAGTGAAGAAGTTTTAGCCTAGTGGGATTCCCTGTGCCTTAAGGTCTTAGTCCCTTATCTCTGAAATTATTTCTGCTGAATAGTCGCATACCGGAGCTGTCTGGTATACCCTACATCTACTTTATTCCAAGATGAGATAACTACAAACTTGCAGTTTTCTAAGATAGTACTGAATTGTATTTATTTACTGAATTACTGAATTTTATTTATTTACTGAAAATTGGAAGCTGTTTCTCTGTCTCTCCCTGTCTGCAGTTAGTTTCTTAATCTCACTTCATTGTTATTTGGTTTATAAGTCTTAGCCTAGAGGGATTTTTTGTGCCTTAAAGTCTTAGTCCATTATCTCTGAATTTATTTCTGCTGAATAGTTGCATACTGGTGCTGTTTGGTATACCCTACATCAACTGTATTACAATCTGAGATAAGTACAAACTTGAAGTGTTATAAGATAGTACTGAATTTTATTTTTTCTGTTTGTTTCATAGAATATTGTGTTAAAGATAATACTGAGTTTATCTGCCTATTTGTTTACTGAAAATTGGAAGCTGTCTCTCTGTCTCTCCCTGTCTGCAGTTAGTTTACTCTTCTCACTTAATTGTTATTCGGTTTAGACATCTTAGCCTAGAAGGATTCTTTGTGCCTTTAAAGTCTCAGTCCTTTATCTCTGAAATTATTTCTGCTCAATAGTTGCATACTGGAGCTGTTTGGTATACCCTACATCAACTTTATTACAATCTGAGATAAGTACAAACCTGCAGTGTTATAAGATAGTACTTAATTTTATTTTTTCTGTTTGTTTCATTGAATATTGTGTTAAAAATAATACTGCATTTATCTGCCTATTTGTTTACTGAAAATTGGAAGCTGTCTCTCTATCTCTCGTTGTCTGCAGTTAGTTTATTCATCTCAATTCATTGTTATTCAGTGTATAAGTCTTAGCCTAGAGGGATTTTCTGTGCCTTAAAGTCTTAGTCCCTTATCTCTGAAATTATTTCTGCTGAATAGTTGCATAATGGAGCTGTTTGGTATACCCTACATCAACTTTATTACAAACTGAGATAAGTACAAACCTACAGTGTTATAAGATAGTACTGAATTTTATTTTTTCTTTTTGCTTCATTGAATATTGTGCTAAAATAGTACTGCATTTATCTGCCTATTTGTTTACTAAAAATTGGAAGCTGTCTCTCTGTCTCTCCCTGTCTATATTTAATGTATTCATCTCACTGCATTGTTATCTGGTGTAGAAGTCTTAGCCTAGATGGATTATCTGTGCCTTAAAGCCTTAGTCCCTTATTTCTGAAATTATTTCTGCTGAATAGTTACATACTGGAGCTGTTTGGTGTACCCTACATCAACTTTACTACAAGCTGAGATAAGTACAAACTTGCAGTGTTATAAGATAGTACTGAATTTTATTTTTTCTGTTTGTTTCATTGAATATTGTGTTAAAAATAGTACTGCATTTATCTGCCTATTTGTTTACTGAAAATTGGAAGCTGTCTGTCTGTCTCTCACTGTCTGCAGTTAGTTTATTCGTCTCACTTCATTGTTATTCAGTGTAGAAGTCTTAGCCTAGTGGGATTCCCTGTCCTTAAAGTCTTAGTCCCTTATCTCTGAAATTATTTCTGCTGAATAGTTACATACTGGAGCTGTTTGGTATATCCTACATCTACTTTTTTACAAGCTGAGGTAAGAACAAACTTGCAGTGTTGTATGATAGTACTGGATTTTATTTTTCTGTTTGTTTTACTTAATATTGTGTTAAAAAATAGTATTGCATTTATCTGCCTCATTATTTACTGAAAACTGGAAGCTGTCTCTCTGTCTCTCCCTGTCTGCAGTTAGCTTCTTCATCTCACTTCATTGTTATTCAGTGTAGAAGTCTTAGCCTAGAGGGATTTTTGTGCCTTAAAGTCTTAGTCCCTTATCTTTGAAATTATTCCTGATTAATAGTTGCATACTGGAGCTTTTTGGTATACCCTACATCAACTTTATTAAAAGCTGAGATAAGTACACACTTGCAGTGTTATAAGATAGTACTGAATTTTATTTTTTCTGTTTGTTTCATTGAATATTGTGTTAAAAAAATAGTACTGTCTTTATCTGTCTACTTATTTACTGAAAATTGGAAGCTGTCTCTCTGTCTCTCCTTTTCTGAAGTTAGTTTTTTATTCTCACTTCATTGTTATTCGGTGTAGAATTCTTAACCTAGAGGGATTCTCTGTGCCTTAAAGTCTTTGTCAATTATCTCTGCAATTATGTCTGCTGAATAGTTGCATACTGGAGCTGTTTATATCCTACATCAACTTTATTACAAGCTGAGATAAGTACAAACTTGCAACGTTATAAGATAGCACTGGATTTTATTTTTTCTGTTTGTTTAATTGAATATTGTTTTAAAAATAGTACTGCATTTATCTGCCTAATTATTTACTGAAAATTGGAAGTCATCTCTCTGTCTCTCTCTGTCTACAGTTAGTTTCTTCATCTCACTTCATTGTTATTCGGTGTAGAAGTCTTATCCTAGAGGTATTCTCTGTGCCTTAAAGTCTTAGTCCCTTATCTCTGAAATTATTTCTGCTGAATAGTTGCATACTGGAGCTGTTTTGTATATCCTACATCAACTTTATTACAAGCTGAGATAAGTACAAACTTGCAATGTTATAAGGTAGTACTGAATTTTATTTTTTATATTTGTTTCATTGAATATTGTGTTAAAAATAGTACTGCATTTATCTGCCTATTTGTTTACTGAAAATTGGAAGCTGTCTCTCTGTCTCTCACTGTCTGCAGTTAGTTTATTATTCTCATGTCATTGTTATTCGGTGTAGAAGTCTTAGGATAGAGGGATTCTCTGTCCCTTAAAGTGTTAGCCCCTTATCTCTGAAATTATTTCTACTGAATAGTTTCATACTGGAGCTATATGGTATAGCCTACATAAACTTTATTACAAGCTGAGATAAGTCCAAACTTGCAGTGTTATAAGATAGTACTGATTTTTTTTTCTGTGTGTTTCATTGAATATTGTTTTAAAAATAGTACTGCATTTATCTGACTATTTACTGAAAACTGGTAGCTGTCTCTCTTTGTCTGCAGTTAGTTTATTCTTCTCAATTCATTGGTATTCAGTGTAGAAGTCTTGCAGTGTTATAAGATAGTACTGAATTTTATTTTTTCTGTTTGTTTCATTGAATATTTTGTTAAAAATAGTACTGCATTTATCTGCCTATTTTTAATGAAAATTGGAAGCTGTCTCTCTTGTCTCTCACTGTCTGCAGTTAGTTTATTCATCTCACTTTCTTGTTATTTGGTGTAGAAGTCTTAGCCTGGCGGGATTCTCTGTGCCTTAAAGTCTTAGTCCCTTATCTCTGAAATTATTTCTGCTGAATACTTGCATACTGGAGCTGTTTCCTATAACCTAAATCAACTTTATTACATGCTGAGATAAGTACAAACCTGCAGTGTTATAAGATAGTACTGAATTTTATTTTTTCTGTTTGTTTCATTGAATAGTTTGTTAAAAATAGTACTGCATTTATCTGCCTATTTGTTTACTGAAGATTGGAAGCTGTCTATATGTCTCACTGTCTGCAGTCAGTTTATTCCTCTCACTTCATTGTTATTCGGTATAGAAGTCTTAGCATAGTGGAATCCACTGTCCCTTAAAGTGTCAGTCCCTTATCTCTGAAATTATTTCTGCTGAATAGTTGCATACTGGAGCTGTTTGGTATAGCCTACTTCAACTTTATTACAAGCTGATATAAGTACAAATTTTCAGTGTTATAAAATAGTAATGGATTTAATTTTTTTCTGTTTGTTTCATTGAATATTGTGGTAAAAATAGTACTGCATTTATCTGCCTATTTTTTTTTTTGAAAATTGGAATCTTTCTGTCTGTCTCTCCCTTTATGCAGTTAGTTTATTCATCTCACTTCATTCTTATTCTGTGTAGAAGTCTTTGCCGAAAGGGATTCTCTTTTCCTTAAAGTCTTAGTCCCTTATCTCTGAAATTATTTCTGCTGAATAGTTGCATACTGTAGCTGTTTGGTATTCCCTACATCAAATTTATTACAAGCTGAGATAAGTACAAACTTGCAGTGTTATAAGATAGTACTGATTTTTATTTTTTCTGTTTGTTTCATTGAATATTGTGTTAAAAATAGTGCTGCATTTATCTGCCTCATTATTTACTGAAAATTGGAAGCTGTCTCTCTGTCTCTCCCTGTCTGCAGTTAGCTTCTTCATTTCACTTCATTGTTATTCAGTGTAGAAGTCTTAGCCTAGAGGGATTTTTTGTGCCCTAAAGTCTTAGTCCCTTATCTTTGAAATTATTCCTGCTGAATAGTTGTATACTGGAGCTGTTTGGTATACCCTACATCACCTTTATTAAAAGCTGAGATAAGTATACACTTGCAGTGTTATAAGATAGTACTGAATTTTATTTTTTCTATTTGTTTCATTGAATATTGTGTTAAAAATAGTACTGTATTTATCTGCCTATTTGTTTACTGAAAATTGGAAGCTGTCTCTCCCTGTCTGAAATTAGTTTTTTCTTCTCAATTCATTTTTATTCAGTGTAGAAGTCTTAGCCTAGAGGGATTCTCTGTGCCTTAAAGTCTTAGTCCCTTATCTCTGCAATTATGTCTGCTGAATAGTTGCATACTGGCACTGTTTGGTGTGTCCTACATCAACTTTATTACAAGCTGAGATAAGTACAAACTTGCAGTGTTATAAGGTAGTACTGGATTTTATTTTTTCTGTTTGTTTCATTGAATATTGTGTTAAAAATAGTACTGCATTTATCTGCCTATTTATTTACTGAAAATTGGAAGCTTTCTCTCTGTCTCTACCTTTCTGCAGTTAGTTTCTTCATCTCACTTCATTGTTATTTGGTGTAGATGTCTTATCCTAGAGGTATTCTCGGTGCCTTAAAGTCTTAGTCCCTTATCTCTGAAATTATTTCTGCTGAATAGTTGCATACTCGTGCTGTTTGGTATACCCTACATCAACTTTTATTACAAGCTGAGATAAGTACGAAATTGCAGTGTTAAAAGATAGTACTGAATTTTATTTTTTCTGTTTATTTCATTGCATATTGTTTTAAAATAGTACTGCATTTGTCTGCCTATTTGTTTACTGAAAATTGGAAGCTGTCTCTCTGTCTCTCCCTGTCTGCAGTTAGTTTTCCCTACACACCCTCCCTGTTCTTGTTGTGGTAGTAATCTTGGTGGCTTTGGAACTGACCATCCCTCCTGTAAAATTGTGTTTGAGCACTCCTCCTGGGCCCATCTCATTTGCTCAATCAACTGAGTACAGTGAGATCATATTTTGATTTCAGACACTCCTACCATTATCATCTGCTCAGCCCTATCCCAGCTCTATCCTAGTCTAGTCTCATTAGCTTATCCTGCCTATTACAGTGAGAACATTTGAGTAGGCATACCCACTTTGGCCCTGAACATGTCTGATTGAAGACTGCTGGAACAGGGCTCAGTTCTGAGGTTTGTTTTATCGGTTTATTTGGTAATTTGTTCAAATCAGTTTGCTTGTTTTCTAATGTTATATTAAAAAAAAACAATTTGCACTTTATCTGCTTTTACTGTATTTGTGTTTCCCCCCACTTTATTACCTTATTTTGCTTTTGCCTCTTCTTAAATGTACTCAGTTGTGTTTATTCTGCTGCATTTATTACTGCTTGGTAGTAGCCTGATTAAATTTTAACTAAATTCTAAGTCTTTTGGTTATTGCACTTGGGATTCAGACCAGTTGTTTTACATTAAGAAGGTTTGTGGTCTGCACTGTTGTGGCAGGACAGGTAGCTTGCATCCTTCTAGGTTGGGAATTGCTGATTGAAGGCTCAGTGTCTGTTATTCTAAAAGTGTATTAGTTCTGGTTTAAGCACTTGGGCTCCAGTCCAGTTATTTTACATTAAGAAGGTTTGTGGTCCACACTCTTGTGGGAGGAGAGGCTAGAGTCTACCCTTCTGAGCTGGAATTTTCTGGTTAAAGGCTTACTGTGCCTGCTCATTTGAACTGTTTTTTCTGATATTGGTGCACCTTGTCTGCTGTTCCATAGACTAGATTCAGGCCTGCTGAATCTAGATTTGTTTGTATAACTTGAACACTAATCCAGGCCTTCTTTTTTGGAGAAGGTTCCCCTGCATCCTCTTGTCAAGGGTGTGTGGTAAGAACTTGTCAGATTGAAGACTGCTGGAAAAGGGCTCGGCTTTGATTTTTTTACTGGTTAATTGGGTAATTTGTTTAAATCAGTTTGCTCATTTTCTATTGTTTTATATATATATATATATATATATATATATATATATATATATATATAAATTGCACTTTATTCATCTGCTTTTATTGTAATTGTGTTTCTTCCCACTTTATTACCTTATTTTGCTTGTGCTTCTTCTTAAAAGTACTCAGTTTTATTATTCTGCTGCAGTTATTACTGCTTGGTAGTTAGCCTGATTTAAATTTAACTGTTATTCTAAGCCTTTTGGTTTAAGCACTTGGGCTTCAAACCAGTTGTTTTATATTAAGAAGGTTTGTGGACTGCATTGTTGTGGCAGGACAGGTAGCTTACATCCTTCTAAGTTGGGAATTGCTGATTGAAGGCTCAGTGTCTGTTATTCTAAAAGCACATTAGTTCTGGTTTAAGCACTTTGGCTCCAGGCCAGTTATTTTACATTAAAAAGGTTTGTAGTCTGCACTCTTGTGGGAGGAGAGGCTAGATTCTGCCCTTCTGAGCTGGGATTTTCTGGTTAAAGGCTTATTGTGCCTGCTTATTTGATCTGTTTATTTCTGAAATTTGTGTGCCTTGTTTGCTGTAGCCTAGAAGTTAGTAGTTTATTGGCCATTTTGGGCTAATTTCTATCTCTTTCATTTCCGACAAACTTTCAACTTAAGCACTCAAACCATTCATTTCACAGCCCAGCCCTTGCTCAAAACTCATAGCAAGCACTAATTAACCCTAGCACTAGACCCCCTATAATGTCCAGAAGGACAAGGCTCTCTATTCGTCCCTACCAGCTAATCAGTAAAACAGCTCAATTTACCTGTTCAGGCATGTCCAAACGGCAGTTTCAGGTGTACTCTCCAGTCCAACTGGTGAATCTGGGCATTCTGAGGCAATGTTACAACTGCCTCATGTACACAGACAACCTTCTCCTCCTAGCACTAAACACTAATATATGCGAGAGATGTAGTTATACAGCCAAACTGGAGGCAAAGCTCTCTCAACCCAAGACTGGAAATGACAGTCAAGAGGAGAAGGAAAATACTTGCAACGCACCTCCAGTCTCACATAGACCTACTAAACCAACACTGGCAAATAATAAACATAAATACATGAAAACATACTCGGAGGCTCTAAATAAAAATCTGCAAAAGCAACAGAGACCTCCAAAGCAGACACCCAAGCAACCTCCACACCCCATCACAAACCATGAAACACATACTTCACATAATCAGTGTGCCACACAATCACAGCCCTTAAGGCAAAATAGCATACCCGACACACTAGTAATAGGCGACTCTATAGTCAGGCACACTGATGTCCCACTAACTAGGCTGGACAAGGAGAAGTTTACAGTTAGCTGCCTGTCGGGCGTTAGGATCTGCCACATAACACAAGCACTCAGGTCACTCCAGAACAAGTACAAATATGACTCTGTCATTGCCCATGTTGGTATGAATGACCTGAGATGTACCTCCCTGGACTACATGAAAAGAGACATGGAAGAGCTCTCTGATCACATAGCCCAGGCCTGTATGACCCTGACCTAGAGTAGCATCCTGGCCTCACCAAGAATGATGACACAGTATAAAGAAAAAATGATCAATTTCAACAATTGGCTAAGGTTCTGGTGTCATTCAATGGGGATCCATTATCTGTCCAACTGGGATGACACGCTCGATAAGCCACTTTGCTTCACAAGAGATGGCGTGCACCTGTCACCCTTAGGTTTTCGAATATGATAGGTTCATAGGTTGGTACTAGGCTATCTGCCCGAAGGCATTTATAAGCCTAGCCAGAATGTGTTGGCTTTCATCGCCCCCTTAGATTAGTTCCCTGTGCCTCTGTCCAGCAGAGCCACTGAAGTAATCCCTGAGGTAAACTTTCTGTTTCCCATCCACTTGTCAAGGTTTCTTTTGAAGAGTGATAGTGGGGAGCTCTGCCTAATGTAGATTGGGATCTTGTTCCAAAGCATGGGAAGTTTCTGGGACAGCAATCTATCCCTCCAGCATGTCCTATTTATTGTTGTGGTGAGGTTTAGATCCCTAGAGTGTGTGGCTCGAGGGGATAAGGTTTTCTTTAGGTGGAGCATGTCCATCAATTCTGGGTTGGACATGGCCTTGTATGTCAGGTAGCAATCACTTCTGAGTAGGCGGTATGCAACCAAGTACAACTGGAGTTTCTTCAGTTGAGCTGCATAGGGCATCTGTTTGAGGCCACTAATCCTCTTGGTAAAGTACTTATGTGGTCTTTCCAGCTGTTGCAGGTGTCTTGTAAGGTACATCCCAAATGAGGTGTTGTACTCTATGATGGGTCTGATGAGTGATGAGTGGAGGGGCACAATGACCTCTTTTGATCTGGATGTAAACCCTTTTGTGATTAGGTGGACCACGTAGAAGGATTTTCTAACCACTTTGGCAATGTGATTATCAAAGGTGAGATTACTATCTACTTAGGTCCCCAGATCCCCTGTTACATCTTCTGTATCTAGGGGACTACCACCTATGTGGTAGTTTGTGGATACTTTTTCCAAAGGGAATGACTATGCACTTTTTGGCATTTAGCTTGAGGCCATGATTTTGACACCAGGTATCTCAGAGACCCTTTTGGAGGATGTCTGTGTCAGCCGGAGAGCCAATTATAGCCCCTAGTTTGCAGTCATCTGCGAACTTGGTCAGCCATAGTCCTCCTGTGCTTGCCTGTACCTCTGAGAAGTATATGCTGAACTGGAGGGGTCCTAGGACTGAGCCCTGGGGAATGCCACTTGTAACCAGTTTAGAGTCAGATCTAGCTCCTGCAACTCTCACCATGTGGGTTCTGTCCATGAGCCAGTTGGCATCCCATCTTGTGACGTAGGGGTTTATGTTCAGGCTGGTGAGCTTGTCTATAATACCAAAATGGGGAATGGTGTCGAAGGCCTTAGTGAGGTCTAAGTAGGCTGTGTGTACCACCTTTCCCTCATCTAGAGCCTTGGTAACTGTCTCAAAGAAGTCCACCAAGTTTAGGAGGCATGATCTGCCCTTAACAATGCCAAACTGGGTAGGGTTCAGTGTTTGGAGATTACCAATGTTTCTGTTAATGAGTTCCATGATGATGCGCTCCATAGCCTTGCAGATCAAGCTAGTCAGGCTTATAGGGCGATAGTTCCCGGGGTCTGTTGTGGCTCCACCTTTGTGGAGCAGAATAACTGTTGCTGTGCACCTCTCTATGGGTATGTAGCCTGTGGAGAGGCTGAGTTTGAATAGTGTGTTTAGGTGATGGGTTAGTTCATCTTTGAGTTCATGTAGGACGCAGCCTGGGACACCATCCAGTCCCATTGATGCTGTGTTTTTGGCTTTGGAGAGTGCTGTTTTAACCTGAGTGTCTGTGATTTCAGGGACTCTACATTCTTCTGGTATGGTTATGGGCCCTTTTGGGGGTGAGAGGGTGGTAACGTTTGCACTGAACCTGTCTGTCAGGATGTTGGCAATATCAGTTGGGTCAGTATATTTTGTGCCATTCTGCACTAACTCAGAGCAGATCTGAGCATTACCACTTAGATTTTTGACCTAGCTAAAGAATGCCTAGTGGTTATCTTTGTAGTCCTTGGCAATTTTTCTTTCAAAGCTCACCTTGGATGATTTTAAGAGGGATCGTAGTTTCTTGCTGATACTGATCAGGGATGTCTTCCCTTCTTGGGATTTTACTCTTTTCTGTACTAGTTTCCTCCTTCTATTGTATAGCTTGTTTATGGCAGGAGTCCACCAGATTGATTTCCTTTTTTTGGAGGAGTGAGTCTTGGTTTTGCTTGGGATGGCACGATCCATGCATTCTTGTAGCTGCCTGTAGAATGCATTAGTAAAGGATTTTGCAGCTTGGACAGTGATATCCTTCAGCATGTGGGCTTTGAAACTTTCCACCTCGGTCTTAAGTAACGTGAAGTTTGCTTTTGAAAAGTTTTTCACGGTGGTTTTCTTGTCCAGGAGTGGGGGCGGAATATGGATATCCAAAGTGATTTGTTTATGGTCAGATCTAACCAGCGAGGGGTTGACCTCTGGTGTGGAACATCGGTTGCCCATGTTGCTGATGACCAGGTCCAATATGTTGTCACATCTGATGGGATTGTTGACCAGTTGAACTAGGGCATTTGAGTTTATAAATTCTAGGAAAAGTTGGGAAAGGGAGTTAGTACTTGAGTAGTTCTCCCAGTTAATGTTTGGCTAATTGAAATCACCCAATATTAGGGTGTTTGGTAGGACCTTTATGTTTCCCAGTGTTTCCAGAAACATGGAATGGGGGTCCTGGGACATGGTGGGGGATCTGTAGCAAGCTACAATTTGAATTGCAGTTTTGCCCATTTTTAGTTGCACGTGGATGATCTCTGAAGCATCGTGCTGTGCCACTAACCTGGAGATGTGGGTATCCTTGATGAATATGGATACGCCCCACCTTTTGTATTTCAGTTTGGGTTCTGTGGCTGAAATGTATGGTATAAGTTGTAGTCTGGTAGTGCTGAGGTGCTGTCTGGAGCCTTAAACCAGGTTTCTGTTACTGCACATATATCGATTTTCTCCATACTGAGGAGTGACTCGAGTGTCTGCATTTTGAGGTTTAGACTTCTGGCATTGAGTTGCATTACCCTCAGTTTTTTGTTACTTGTGCTATTTACGGCGGTGGCTGCCTGGCCTGATCTGATGGCCTGGCCAAGGCTTCTGCTGCCCACATAGTACCTTTTTTAGGCAAGTCTCAAAAGACAAACCCACCACCATATATAGCACAAGTAACCAAAAACTGAGGGTAATGCTACTCAACACCAGAAGTCTAAACCGTAAAATGCATGCACTCGAGGCACTCCTCAGTATGGAGAACATCGATATCTGTGCAGTACCAGAAACCTGGTTCAAGGCTCATGAGAGCACCCCAGCACTACCAGGCCATAACTCATACCATACTTTTCGGCCACAGAACCCAGACCAAAACACAAAAGGTGGTGGTGTAGCCATATTCATCAAGGATACCCACACCTCCAGGTTAGTGGCACAGCACAATGCCTCAGAGATCATCCATGTGCAACTAACAATGGGCAAGACTGCAATTCAAATTGTAGCTTGCTACAGATCACCCACCATGACCCAGAACCCCCATTCCGCATTTCTGGAGACACTGGAAAATATGAAGGTCCTACCAAATGCCCTAATATTGGGTGATTTCAATTACCCAAACATTAACTGGGAGAACTACTCAAGTACTAACTCCTTTGCCCAACGCTTCCTAGAATTTATAAACTTGAACACCCTGGATCAACTGGTCAACACCCCTACCAGAGGTGACAATATATTGGACCTGGTCATCACCAACATGGACGAACGGTGTTCTACACCAGAGGTCAAACCCTCGTTGATTAGATCAGACCACAGACTAATCACTCTGGATATCCACATTCCTCCCCACCCCCAATCAAGGAAACCACCATGAAAAACTTTTCAAAAGCAAACTTCACGTTACTTAAGACCGAGGTGGAAAGGTTCATAGCCCCCATGCTAAAGGGCAATGATGTCCAAGCTGCTGAATCCCTTACAAAGGCACTCTATGAGTACCTGCAAAAATTCATGGATCATGCTATCCCAAGCAAAACCAAGACTCACTCCTCCAAGAAAAGGATACCAGTCTGGTGGACCCCTGCCATAAACAAGCTATACAATAGAAGGAGGAAACTAGTGCAGAAACAAGTAAAATCTCAAGAAGGAAAGACATCCCTGATTAGTATCAGCAAGAAACTACGATCCTTCATAAAATCATCCAAGGCTAGCTTTGAACGAAAAATTGCCAAGGACTCCAAAGATAACCACAAAGCGTTCTTTAGCTATGTCAAGAACCTGAGTGGAAACTCTTAGATCTGCTCTGAGTTAGTGCAGAATGGCACAAAATACACTGAACTGACTGATATTGCCAACATTCTGGCAGACAGATTTAGTGAATATTTCACCCCCTAAAGGGCCCATAACCATACCAGAAGAATGTAGTGCCCCGGCAATCACTGACACACAGGTTAAAACAGCCCTATCCAAAGCCAAAAATACAGCTTCAATGGGACCAGACAGTGTCCCAGGCTGTGTCTTACATGAGCTCCAAAATGAACTAACCCCTCCCCTAAACACACTGTTCAAACTCAGCCTCTCTACAGGTTACATACCCATAGAGTGGCGCACAGCAACCATTATCCTGCTCCACAAAGATGGAGCCACAATGAACCCCGGGAACTATCGACCTATAAGCCTGAATAGCCTGGTCTGCAAGACTATGGAGTGCATCATCATGGAATTCATTAACAGAGACATTGGGAACCTTGAAACATTGGACCCTACCAGGTTTGCCTTTGTTAAGGGCAGAGCATGCCTCCTAAACCTGGTGGACCTCTTTGAGACAGTTACCAAGGATTTAGATGAGGAATAGGAGGTCCACACAGCCTACCTAGACCTTGCAAAGGCTTTTGACACCATTCCTCATTCTGGTATTATAGACAAGCTCACCAGCCTGAACATAAACCCCTATGTCATGAGATGGGTTGCCAATTGGCAAACGGATATAACCCACATGGTGAGAGTATCAGGCTCTAGGTCTGACTCTAAACCAGTTACAAGTGGCATCCCCCTGGGCTCAGTCCTGTGACGCCCTCCTGTTTGGTATATACTTCTCGGAGGTACAGGCAAGCACAGGAGGACTATGGCTGACCAAGTTCACAGACAACTGCAAACTGGGGGCCATAATTGACTCTCCAGCTGATACAGACATACTCCAGAAGGGTCTTACTGAGACGGATACCTGGTGTTAAAATCATGGTCTCAAGCTAAATGCCAAAAAGTGCATAGTCATCCCCTTTGGAAAAAACAAAGTACCCACAAACTACCACATACGTGGTAGTCCCCTAAATACAGAAAATGCAATAAGGGATCTGGGGACCCAAGTAGATAGTAATCTCTCCTTTGATAATCATATTGCCAAGGTGGCTAGAAAATCCTTCTACATGGTCCACCTAATCACAAAAGGGTTTGCATCTAGAACAAAAGAAGTTATTGTGCCCCTTTACTCATCACTCATCAGACCCATCATAGAGTACAACACCCCATTTGGGATGTACCTTACAAGACACCTGCAACAGCTGGAAAGACCACAGAAGTACCTCACCAAGAACTGTCCTCAAACATATGCCCTATGCAGCCCGACTGAAGAAACTCCAGCTGTACTCAGTTGCATACTGCTTACTCAGACGTGATCCCTGCCTGACATACAAGGCCATGTCCAACCCAGAATTGATGGACATGCTCCACCTAAAAAAAAAACAAATTCCCCTCGAGCCACACACTCTAGGGATCTAAACCTCACCACACCGATAAATAGGACATGCTGGAGGGATGGATTCCTGTCCGAGAGACTCCTCATGCTTTGGAACAGGATTCCAATCTACATTAGGCAGAGTTCTTCACTAACACTCTTCAAGAGAAATCTTGATGAGTGGATGGGTAACAGAAAATTTACCCCGGGGATCACTGCAGTTTCTCTGCTGGACAGAGGCACAGGGAACTAATGGCTCTGCTGGACCGAAGCACAGGGAACTAATCTAAGGGGGTGGCAAAAGCCAACATTCTGGCCAGACTTATAGATGCCCTCAGGCAGATAACCTAGTACTTACCTATGAACCTATGAACCTATAAGACAAGAATGAGCAACAAACACGTTGAGGTTAGAAACAGCTTCATTTTTGCAAACAATAGTCATAAATGGTTGTGTGATCATCCAGTGCACTACATTCAAAATTAATACATGTACAAATGACTGTTATGTGGTTTCTTAGTAGTGTGGATGATGTTGCAGCTGGTTGTAAGCACAATGGTTTCAGTTCCCTGATGGAAAGTTGTTTGTGTGGCAAAGAAGGATAAAGCAGTCTTACTGTGTTCTAAAGGTTCATTGGAGTGAGAGTTCAAATCCAGCACCAATATAGAAATATTTCATGGGTACTAACAAACATTTTGTAGTGTTTATTTCATAGATTGCTTTTCTTCATTTCAACTACTTTTCCTCTTTTTTTTTCCTGGCCAGTGTCTGTGCAAAGCATGGCTAAGAGCACACGAGGGGAAACAGAGAAAATGATTGTCGGGCTTGACTGTGCTTATCTCATTTTCTCATTTGCATGATGCTTAGCAGTGTGCAAACTCAGACTACTGGCCCACACAGGAAGCAGACAGAACACCTGCAGGACACCTGCAGACAGGGCATCTGCAAAAGTGCATAGGTGAAAATTAAGGCTTCTGCAGGGGAACTATTCTGGCTGCCAGTATAAGCCTGAGGTGTGGAATAGTTGGGCTCAAGCTGTATCCAGTGCTCCGGGAATCCTGCACACTTTAGAACAGTGTAGGTATCATTTTAATCACCTACAGAGGCACAAAAGAGATACCCACAACCATTGCTTGACTGAATTTTAGATGGCGAACATCCCACAGCTGTATAATTATGATAATAAGAGAGTATTTCTAATACTTAGAAAGCTAAATATAGGCAAGACTGGTATGCATAATGTTTTGCTCTTTTCTGTTCTTTCCCCAGCTAATGCCGGCATAGAGTTCAATAGACAGGCTCATGCTGCTCAAATGGAGAGACTGAGGGAAGCAAGTGGTATGTATGCAGCACAAGAGAAGTATTATTGTAGCTTTAAAAGTTAAATATATATTGTAGCAAACTGAGCATGCATATATTCACTGTAAAAGCAAGTAAGCATGCATTAGTATGTAGCACAAATCAACTTTTGGAGTCAAATATAAGAATGTAGTCAGGTTCTGGGTTCAAATACCATGAGTCACAACTGTACAGTACTGCATTTCTTTAATAATATTTACATTACATTAACCTCTATACAAGTGGCATAAATGCCCTGCTGTTAACTGCAATATTTGTAACTGGAACACGCTTATGTGCAATATATGCACATTTCAAGGATCATTTTCTGCAATCTGTAGTTATAGTGTGTATTTGTTAGGATGTATACTTACATGTAATACTTCAGATAAAATAGTTGTATAATTGTGTTAATGCATCATATGTCAAATATAATGATACTAATTTTATCTCTTTTTTTCCCTTACCCCAACCCTTATCTCTCTTTTTTTTATTTTCTATTATGTGCTCTCAAAAAGTCTTCATGTCATCCATATAAACCAAATCACTAAATGCTAAACACACAGTGAGGTAGGCTAGCCCCAGTGGTTCAGCCTTCCCCCACTCCACTGGCTCCAGCACCAATGATCTACATGTTTGGGACCCAACCTGGAAGCACTGCCTCTGCTGCCACACTTTCACCCTCAGGTAGTACTGCCCTGACAGCTAGTGCAGTACTATCCTCTGGGAACAGTGGCAGAGGTGGGGATTTCATCAACAAGCAGGAGATGCTAGGGCTGGTGCTTAGGGTTGTGCACCGCACCATTGGTGTACGCCTATGCCAGATGGAGAGGCTGCTCTCCATTATGGTACATAGGAAGAAATGACAGTGATAACAGTCCATTGGGTGAGGACTACTTTCTCACTTCTCCATGTTTGATGGGGATGTGTCTGTGCTCTCCACTCCCTTGCCCCAATTATGGTGTCCCCCAACCTTTTTTGTAGCTCACAGTCCCTGTCTCTTGTTTTGGTTGTCTGGTTTATTTGCATTTGCTTCCTCACTTACCCAACTTACTTGACCCAGAAATACTTACGTCCCTTTCCCAGCCTTCCTGTCGTACTGAATTAAAAAAATGGGTACCTGTCCCACAAAAAAAAAGTTATCCCATACAAAATTCTCCATTTTGCATGTGTCTTCTTGACACAATTGATTCAGTCTAATTGGCTATACAACATTAATATGTTGTTGTCATCCCTCTCTCTGGAGGTGACAGTCCAAATTCAGCTAATATTTTGCACACATTATCAGTTTTTACTGTTGAAGAAATGGGTAGCTGTGGTTCTTTCCTACCTCCCTCCTGCACATTCCTGTATTGATTTCCCTTTGTTCTTCCCCCTTCTTGCTCCTCATTTCACCACTTTCCTATATACCCTCATTTTCGCACATATAATCTGATCAAAAAATAGAATAACACACATAAGTTCCAGAAAAAGCAATGGATCCCTTCACTTTTTTGGCATCTGTGTTTTTTTCAGAGTATGTCATTGCACACCAATGCGATGGTGAGTGGACATACAATGTTGCGGTTACCTCCTCACAATGCCG
Source organism: Protopterus annectens (assembly GCF_019279795.1). Classification (NCBI taxonomy): domain Eukaryota; kingdom Metazoa; phylum Chordata; order Ceratodontiformes; family Protopteridae; genus Protopterus; species Protopterus annectens. The sequence goes on along the minus strand of NC_056743.1, from coordinate 1,402,602,984 downwards.
CTTAACCCACTGCACTATGCCAACACACAGCACACAGCAACACATGTATTATAAATAATTAACGCCATTGCATTATTATTGTTTATTTAAAAGTATTAGATACACCTGGATTTGAAACTAGTATCATCTGGGCTCAAAAAGAAATGTGTCAATGTGGTAATACCTGCTACCACAGAGTAAGCTAAGCTGCAGGTGTGTTTCATAGAGTCAATACCAGCTCCCAGACTTTTAGCAATGTGGTCACATTTGTACAGTGATTAACTACACTCAAACAGGGAAGTAATGAAAATGTGTGTCTTGCATGCCCAAACACTTTACCAACTGTTGCACAAACCCGCGGCTTGCTGCTGTGCTATGCCAAGTAAATATTAGCATGTATTAGTGCTTTAGTGCTGTTTACTGTCCATTTACTCATTATGCCATAAAACTACATGTGGGACCATAACAAAATGAAGGCCCTATTTAACAATATGTCACATATTTACAATGTAGCCATGTGTTGCCCCCCCCCCATGCACTGCAACCAGGATGACTCAATACTTTTTTACACATATATCAACTACACTACATAAATTAATAGCAAATGTGTGATATGCAAAGCCCATCAATCTGGTAACATGCAGAACTAAAACTATCTTCTTAGTTGAACATGCCTACATATCAGTAAACTGGCCTTGGGAACTACTGACCCATAAGCCTAACCAGCCTTATCTGCAAGACTATGTAAAGAATCATCAATGACCTTATCCACAGGGACATAGGTGACCTTCAACACTCTTGACCTGATCCATTTTGGTTTTGTCAAGGGTAGATCTTGCTTATTAATCCTAGTGGACATATTTGATCATGTCCCCAAAGCTCTGGATGAGGGAAAACAGAACATACTGCCTATTTTGATTTAGCCAATGCCTTTGACACAATCCCCCATTCAGATATCATAGACAAAATTCCCATCTGTAGTTAACCCATACATTACTAGATGGGTAGCCAACTGGCTCACCAATGGAACTCATACTTTCAAATTTGGAGAGCCCACTTTCACCAGTAGAATTACCAGTGGAGTACCACAATAATTTGTGCTGGGCCCTCTACTGTTTGGAAGCTATTTATCTGTAGTCCAGGTGAAGGTAGATGACCTGTGGCTTACCATGTTTGCAGATGACTGTCAACAGGGGCACACTCATATAGAGTCCCCAACAATGTTAACATATTACAGAAAGGGCTGAGTAATTGATGCCAAACTCACAGACTAAATCTTAAAGCAAAAAATGCCTCATTGTCTCCTTTGGTAAAGAAGTACCCCTACTCATTATGATATACATAGCACCCATCTAAGCTCAAATACAGTGGTGTGAGACTTGGGAGCACATGTTGTTAGCAATCTATAGTTCAATCACTATATGTCCATAGTGGTAACACACCCTTTCTATATTGTGCACCTCATAAATAAGAACATTGAATACAAGACTAGGAAGTTTATAGCTCCACTGTATTCGACCCTTATCAGACCACTAATTGAGTACAATGCTCTCTAATGTATGTACGTCATCAGACACCTGCAGCAACTGGACAAAACACAGAGGTTTCTGACCAGAAGAATCCAGAGCCTGCAAAACATGACATGCACAGAAAGACTGAAAGACCTGTCACTGTACTCAGTATCATACAACCTGCTGAGAGATGACCTATGCCTGGCCTACAGAGCAGTGTCAGAACCTGTCCTACTGCAAATGCTGGACATCCGCAAATCAAATGGGACAAGAATAACTTGCTCCAAGGAAATCAACCAAGCCTGTGACATAAACAGAACGTGTTGGAGAGACAAATATATCCCCCAGCTAATTCCACTCCTCTATAATAGTCTCCCACTACATGTGAAGCAGTGCTCCTCAATGACCCTACTCAAGCGCAGCCTTGATCACTGGATGGGTAATTGTAAATTCACTCCAGGCATGGCACCTATGTCCCTCATGGATATAAGCAGTCGGTGCTGATAACAAAATTGCTCTGCTAACAATGACCATCTAACTATGCTCAATAAGTATATTTGGGTTTTTACATGGCTAGGTTTGTAAAGGACCCAGGGCCATTAACCTAGTAACCTCCTATGAATTTATGAAGCTATCAGCCTATGCAGGCCTCCCAACATCTTCTCTCCAACATGCACTGCTGATGTTATCCACTATAAATTGCCCTGCAACCATGTAAAACTTAGACTTGTTCCATGGCAGTTGTGTAAGTACTGAGCTCTGTAATCTATGTACCTTAGTTAGGTCGGGGTTCTATTCTCATTGCAGTGAGCTGTGCGTGTGTGTGTGTGTGTGTGTGTGTGTGTGTGTGTGTGTGTGTGTGTGTGTGTGTGTGCGTGTGTGCGCGTGTGTGTGCGTGTGTGTGCGTGTGTGTGTGTGTGTGTGTGTCAGTCTAGCCAGAAGAGCATAAGTTTATATTCTGCAGTTACTACTCCACTCCCATGAATTGACAGTATTTTGACACTTGCATGTGCTTACACATCCATTTCATGCAGGCCTCCCAACATCTTCTTTCGAACATGCACTGCTGTTGTCATCCACTATAAGTTGTCCTGCAGCCTTGTAAAAGGCACACTTGGGCCATGGTGCTTGTGTAAAGTACAAAATACAGACCCATTTTTGCATTTATCTGTAGACTGTGTGGCTTTGTCACCAATCCTTTGTGTGTGTTAGCCCCTCCTGTAGTATATCATCATATGCGGCCTCAATGATTGCATGCAGTATGCCAGAATCAGCAAATGTGGTAAGCCAAAGGCTGTATACTTTAGCCTGAACTGATCCCAGGGATCCTTCAGTGGTGACAGCTCTACTGGTACAGGTTGATTCACCAACTTTTACAATATGTGTTCTGTTAGTTAGCCAGTTGGTTACAGATCTAGTGACAGAAGGGTTAATCCCCAGCTGGGAGAATTTCTCAATGATACCTGCATGAAGGATTGTGTCCAGTCACTAGGCCAGATCATGATAGGTAGTATGCACTGTCTTACCTTAATCCAGGCCTATCAGACAGAATGAATGAGCTGTAACAACATCACACACCCCCTATCACATGACTCAGCACATAAACCTTCCTGACATGGTTGAATATGCACTTCAATGCACCCTCCGCACAGGCTATGTTCCTGTAGAAGGGTATACATTAAAATGCATCAATCTGAGTTGGTGGGGACAGCACCTGATGCATGCATGTATAGACACATCCTGAATCTCCTCTTCTGTGAGGCAGACCAACATGTCATCATGGACCTTTTCTAAATGGATGCTAGAAATATCTTGGCTGTGTGCAACAGACCTGTGTGAGTTGTTAATGCTACATCATGTATGTTACAATTGTTAGATGTCCTCAAAGAGGTCCTCAAGGGCATGCATGATGACAACACTATCATCCTTTTGAACTTGACAAGCCCAAGGTATTTGACACAAACCCACACTGAGATATTTACTCAACACTGTCAGATGTGGCCATAAACACCTATATCACCAAGTGGAGAGACCACTGTATCACACATGTGGCATCTAAATATGTTGGAATGTATGAAGTGAACTATATCTTAGGTCCAGTGATCAGGTCTGTATATCAGGGCTGTCTGGTAGGCTCTTTCCTGTCCATTATTTAAGTCACAGACATCACAAATGACATGCAATTCCTGTGTCCAAACAGCTGTCTGAAGGACTACAGATTGTGCACAATCATTGACTCCAACTTGTGATAAGTCTTTCAGCTTTTCCCAGTTAGGGGTCACCACAGCAGATCTCTGGTCCGCTCATGATTGGCAGTGGATATTTACAGTGCCAAGTTGACAGCCCGATGTCCAGCCTTCAAAGAAGGCACACCCATTCACGCTCGCACCTACTTGCATGTCTTTAGCGTCACTCGACCACAGGGAAGACATGCACACTCCACACAGAAGGCACTCCAGCTGAGAATCAAATGGGAGAACTTCTTGCTGTGAGGCGACAATGCTAACCGCTGCACCACCACAGCGACAATATCAACTCACATCAAAGATTGCTGCCACAGCCATGACAACACCTGCAATGACACAAAAGAATTGGGGGATTTGGTTTGCCAGGAAAAAAACACACACAAACCAAGTATAATGTAGACATCACAACCTGTAATCAGAAAGGGTCTATATCACTCGATCGAATACACTAATGATCGAATCGCTATTTATTGAACTCAGTTAATCAAAACCTCAGTTCAGCTAATGATCACTGAAAGCAAATTCTTTCTGTGGGAAAGGAAGTAGTTGGCCATCATTGGGAATTTGCCCCTTTCCCACTGTAGTGCGATCTTGGAGTTGGTATATTTAGTTATGGTGAGGGGGCACCCCCCCCACATTGGGGGAGTGGGGTGAAGTCCCCCACTTTAGTGACTTTTAAATTGTGTAGTTTTTTATGGTCACTAGCTGCCCCACTAGTTTCTTTCCCTTGGAAAAATTTTGCTTATATGATCATTTTCTGAACTGAGGATTTGATTAACTGATTTCAGTAAATAGCAATTCAATCATTATTGTATTTGCTCAAGTGATATAGACCCAGTCAGATCAATAGGTAGGTGATCAATGTCCTGGGTTAGATGGTGTGTGGAATGTCCACCAGCATGTGGCCACAGTGCTGACTACTCCCTTATAACACAACTACTGAGTATGTGAAGGACATAGGATCATAGGAAGTTACTAGGCTATTTGGCCTGAGGCCCTTACAAGCCTAGCCAAGAATTTAGCCCATGTTCCAACAAGTCAACACCGTATCCCACTGTCCAGCAGGTACAAAGGTGGAATCTCAGGGATGTATTTTCTGTTCCCCATCCAGTTATCCAGGTTGCGTTTAAAAAGGTTTAATGATGTATTCTGCTTTACATGGTGAGGGAGTCTATTCCACAAAAGGGGAGCTCTGGGACATAAATCTGTTCCACCAACAAGTCCTATTGATGTCAAAGACCAGGCGGGGGTCACGCATGCTGGTTACTCGAGTGGAAGTTGACTTGTGGATATGCAGCAGTCCCATCAGGGTGGGGTCTGAGATTGCTTTGTATGCCAGACAGAGGTCACCTTTGAGGAGTCTGTAGGAGACTGAATAGAGGGACAGAACTTTTAGCTTATCTGTTAAGGGTAGATGTTTGAGGCCCTGGATTCCCTGGGTGATGAACCTCTGTGGTCTCTCCAACTGCTGCATGTGCTTTGTGAGGTACATGCCAAAAGGGGCCTTGTACTCAATAATGAGTCTTATAAGGAAGGAATACAGGGATGTTATGACCACCTTGATACCCTAACTAATGAGGTGGGCCATCTAGAAATCTTTCTGTGCAAAGAAGACAATATGGCGGTCAAAAGTCATTTTGCTATCAACTTGGGTGCCCAAGTCCCTCACGACTGATTGTGTGCTTAGTACCTTATTATCACTGTGATAATTTGTGGGGATGTCACTTTCCCCAAAAGGGATGATGATGCATTTTTTGGCATTCAGTTTGAGGCCATGTTTCTGGCACCAGTCATTTGTTTGTGTGAGACCCTCTTGGAGGAATTCCACATCACTAGGGGAAATTGATGACAGCACCCAGCTTGCAGTCATCTGCAAACTTGGTCATCCATAGCCTACTAGATTTGGCCTGCAACTCTGAGAAGTATATCCCAAACAGCAGACATCCCAAGACCGATCCCTGTGGAACACCACTTGTTACAGGTCTACTACTTGAGGTGGCTTCCCCTATTTTGACTAGGTGGGTTCTATCAGTGAGACAGTTTGCTATCCATCAGGTAACATATGGATTGATGCCTAGTTAAGAGAGTTTATCTATTATACCTGAGTGGGGAATTGTATCAAAGGCCATGGCCAGGTCAAGGTAGGTAGTGTGCACTGTCTTCCCCTCATCTATGTCCTTGGTGACTGTCTCAAAGAAGTCAACCAAATTTAACAGGTATGAACTCTCCTTGACAAAACCAAAATGTGTGTGATCAAGTGTCTGGAGGTTGCCAATGTCCTTGTTAATGAGGTCCATGATAATCTGCTCCCTGGCCTTGCAGATAAGGCTTGTTAATCTGATGGGTCTATAATTCCTGGATCAGTGGATGCACCACCTTTGTGCAAAGGGATGACAGTAGCTGTCCTCTACTCGGTTGGGACAAAGCCAGTACTCAGGCTTTGGTTGACTAGGGTGCCTAATGGTTCTGCAAGTTCCTTCCTGAGTTCATGTAGGATGCAGCCTGGAATGTTATCGAGTCACATGGAGGCCATATTTTTTGCCTTTGAGAGGGCAGTGATGGCTTGCTCTCTAGAGATAAGGGGAGGGGGACAGGTACTGGTGATGTCCTGTTTTGCTGTTGGGGAGACAGAGGAGTGAAGTTTTCATTGAAGCTGTCTGCCGGCAGGTTATCTATATCTACACAGTTTCTGTATGTGGTGTCCTTGACAACCAGTTCTGAGCAGATCTGGGTGCTTCCCTTGAGACTGCGGACACATGTGAAGAAAGCCTTATGATTGTCTTTAGTAGATGTGGCCAGTTTGGACTGAAAGCTTGCTTTGGAGGATTTCATTAGTGCTCTTATTTGCTTTTTCAGGCTAAGGAGAGATTGCTTCCAGTTAGACACCTGCTCCTTCTTGGTCCTGGAGAGCAATTTTCTCCTTTTATTACAGTTTATTTATTGTATATGTCCACCAGACAGGCTTACTCTTCCTTAAGGAGGATGGTTTAATCTTGTCTGGTATTCCTGATTCCATGCAGCTATATAAATGCTCATATCATTCTTTTGTGTAGGTTTTGACATATATACCAGTTCCTATGGAGGGGGAGAGGGCTTTGAAGCTGTTTATAGATTCCCTCAGGAGGTTATAATCAGCTTTGGAGAAGTTATTTAGTTTTACCCTGGCTGGGGAGGGGGGTTCAGGGTAGATGGTGTCTTCAAAAGTGACTTCTTTGTGGTCAGATCGTACCAGAGATGATGACACTGTAGGGATGCTGCAGTGGTTACTCATGTTGGTTAATACCAAGTCCATGATATTTTCACCTCTTGTGGGGGTGTCAACCAACTGATCCAAGGCATTTGCAGTGACGAGATCAAGGAATCTCCCAGCATTTGTGTTTTGGTGTGAGTATTTCTTCCAATATATGGTCGGATAGTTAAAGTCACCCAGGATCAGGGTAAAGGACTGAATCTTGATAGATTTGAAGAGGTCCAAATAGGTGTAGTGGGCATCTTGAGTCAGAGTTGAGTATGATTTGAATAGGGGTCTTGCTGAATGTTAACTGTACCTGGAGTGTTTCCTGTGCATCATACTGTTTGACCAACATAGCGGTGTGTATGTCTTTTATATCTATTGCAACTCCACCTCCTTTTGTTTTGCTGCCCACGGTTTGGGGTCTGAATAAATGATAGGATGAGTTTCCTGGTATGGCTGGGGTTCTGTCCACAGTTTTGAACCAGGCTTCTGTGACTGTACAAATGTCAGCTTCATCCAGGGTTAAGAATGCTTGCAATGAGTGCAGTTTCATGTTTAGACTCTCAGCGTTTAGCAGCATGACCTTTAATTTACGTTTTGATGAAATTTTCATGTTGGTAGTTTTGACCTCATGGCATTGCCTAAAAAAGGCACTATGGGAGAGGCAAGAGCCTTTGCCAGGAGCCTGAAGCCCAAGAGAGAGAGCTGCACTGCAGGCCATCTCTGGCAAAGCATCATGGCTTGTCAATCATGTCATCCCAGGATGTGAGGTACTGGATCCCCTTGGAATGACACCAGAAACTAAGCCAATTGTTAAAGTCAATCATTTTCTGTTTGTATTGCGGCATCATTCTGTGTGATGGTAAAATGTTGCTTAAGACTGGGAACATACCTGCTTGGGACACATACTCAGTAAGCTCGATCATGTGTCTCTTCATACAGTCCATCCACTATATGAAGGTATTATGGAGGTATTATGGCCTGTGACATCCACATCACAGGCCATAATACATCCATAGTTCACAGCGTTCATCAAACCAATAACTGAGTACAATGCATCTTTCTTCATGTACTTTACTAAACATCTTTTAGTGATATGTAACTGAGTTGTGCACCTTTGCCACAGTAAACTGTCACACATCTCATTGCCCATACCTAAGTATTCTTTTTGTGGCATAAACATTACTGTCTGAAGGTGCAGAAACCCCATCAAGTAGTTACACCAGATGCATGCGTGATACCCATTATGGTGACGCACACAGTACATATACAGCTGTTTGATAACATTAATAGCATGTGTAACATTTTCGACAGTGTGGATTTTGTTATATATTTATATATATATATATATATATATATATATATATATATATATATATATATATATATATATTTACAGTATATTTACACTATATATCTATATATATATATATATATATATATATATATATATATTTACAGTATATTTACACTATATATATATATATATATATATATATATATATATATATATATATATATATATATATATATATATACAGTCAACAAATCACTGTTCCAAAAAAAAAAACACTTAAAACATAATATGACATGCCCTCATTAGGTTGTTTCACCTGTCCTCTTTCCCTGTGTTCATTCCTAAAATTCATCTGTGTGCCTTTATTCAATACACACACTTTCCCTGATTGTTTATTTTACATGGCATTCCATGTTCTCTTACAGATCATTTACACAACATCGGTACAGAATGCTAGGAATGGAATTTCACAATACTCTGCACTGTATACACTGTCATGTCCTGTGTTTGGACCATATATATTTGGGTCTATATTAAATCATCGAACACTTAGATATGCGAACAATGATTTATCAACCCCATGTAAGTGAAAGCTTACAAACTCGAATGCTTATAACAGCGATTTTTTTCCAAGGGAAAAAAAATTGCTGTTCCAAAAAAAAAAAAAAAAGAAAACACATAACATAAAGTGGCAGGCTTTGCCCCCCACACTCCCCATACTTAAATATACCAACTCAACTAGCCTGTTGAACATAATGTCACATACAGGTACAGCAGTGTCCCTTTTAACACCTCCAGCAGATGTTACAGTGTCAGGACAGTGTGAATGCTTACCCTCATAGAGTGCAAATATGACATAAGAGTTGTACAAGTGGTTTGTGAAGAACCATCTCTGATCACTCTAAATCACATATGTCTTGTCAGAGATATGGGATTACTCATGGTATTGTTCTGATACTGTCCATGATTGTGCATGCTTCTTTCAATGTTGTCCATGAACCTTTACCTGTGCCCCACTTGCTTGGACCTCTGCTGAGATTATACTCATATTCAGGCAAATCAGTTTGCGCAGCTTCATAATACGTACCCCAATTGTATGTAACATCCCTGATAGATATCTTCTGCATTGTTCATGTAAGGATGCTTATCTCACATAGACATCTTCCTCATTGTTATGTCACTTTGTGTGACGGTCACATAATACATATTTTCACTGTGCAGTCCCTACTGTGCCATACTGATATGTGACTAGTGTTGTTACTACAACTCTCTTCCATTAACATGCCCTCATTAGGTTGTTTCACCTGTCCTCTTTCCCTGTGTTCGTTCCTACAAGTCATCTGTGTGCCTTTATTCAATACACACACTTTCCCTGATTGTTTATTTTACATGGTATTCCACGTTCTCTTAAAGATCATTTATACAACATCAGTACAGAATGCTAGGAATGGGATTTCACAGTACTCTGCACTGTATACACTGTCATGTCCTTTGTTTGGACCATATATATTCGGGTCTATATTAAATCATCGAACGCTTAGAAAAGCGAACAATGATTTATCAACCTCATGTAAGTAAAAGCTTACAAACTCGAACGCTTAGAACAGCAATTTTTTTCCATGCATGCATCCATTTATTTTCTTTATTTTCTTCAAGGCTCACACCAATATTATATCCTTCTGAATGTGAAAAAGTTTTTGATCAGAAAACCTGCAAGTATACTGTTGTCAGAAAAGATGATCCAAATGTCACTTGTCCAGTTTATTCATCAGTTAGAAAATAAGTGAAAAGCTACTTGGAACTCTTCGCTTTCTCAAAAATGAAAAATGACATTGATGATTAAAAGTAGTGATAAAAATAGAGTGCCTTGTCAGGCGTAATGTTTGGAGTATGACACCCAAAAAGAAAAAAAAACAATATGGTAGATTCACTTTAGACTTCAATATTTAGGTCACCAGTCTCTGTTTGTTAACAGGGAACTTGAATAGCATGCAAAGAGCTAAACATATTCTGAAATCAGGCATAATAAACAATGTGCCTTTTAAATATGTTTTAAGTAAAAACAACTATATAAAAATAATCCAGTGACATGTGATCTGCATTTATTATTCTATTATGGATTATAAATAAAATGTAGCCTATTCACTACTGGGTTCCAACTTTTCTCTGAACCCCATTATACTCTTCTTGGAAAACTAAATTTAGAGTTTGTTTTGTTTTTGGAATAATATGGGCTTTTGTTGATTAGATGTTGCCTTATCCCTGTTAAACAATTTAGCATTAAGTAATTCATTTATTCTGTTAAAAAAAAATCACATACATATACCCGCATGTATATACACACACACACACACACACACACACACACACACACACACACACACACACACACTCACACACATGCACACGCACACGCACATGCACACGTACACATTTTTTGCACGTGTCTTTTGGTATACCAATAGGAAAAGTATATCCTGAGCTGGGAAGTCTACAGTGTCAGCTATGTTGTTCAGGGGAAATGTATATTAATAGTACAATAAACACATATTTACATATCTTCATTTAACAGATCTCTTTTTATGGTCATCAAAAATTTATGTGAGAACAACTTATATAACTGAATTTTTAATTTAATAATGTAAAAATGTATGTGATTTGAATATCAAATTCTGAGCTATAGCTTTAAATTAACTCTCCCACCACCAACAATGGCTGACCATTATCAGTTTCTGACCCCTTGCTTCTCTCTTCCATTCCTCTAATTTCACAGTTTTCAGATTAATAAAAGTGTATTGAAAAATCATGTGATGTGATGTGTTCATTGCATTCAGTGATTTTATATCTTCACTAAGACATAAATTGTTAACATTTTCCTTAACCACTCCTGCATCAAATATCATGACAGAGAAAATAGTAAAGGTAACTTTGTAAAATACAGCTACACATAGCATCAAGTATACACTATAGCCCTGGGAATACGTCTTCTTAGAAAGTAGCACCAGGGGCTTCTGACTGGTGGAAAACATGAGCACAAGATGCCAATTGGATAACTTTTGAATAAGGAAGTAGAGGCCAGGAAGGGATGACAAAGATTATGTACAAACTTAATTATATTAATCTCATGTTCTTTATAGGAATCATTATGAAAATCTGACAGTATTCTACATTTTTGAAGAAGCCTTACTGCTATACCACAAAATGTTGAGTGCTCAAGTGACTCAGCTAATAAAGTGGAATCCTGTTATTTGAGCCTGCACCATCCAGAGGTTGATAATGTCATAGTAACAAAAAATGCTGCACCTCCTGACAAGTTCCCTAGTACACATTATATATTTGTTACACTCTACATGCGGGGAGTCTATATGGATATTTCGCATAAGGGAACTAATGTGATTTTTTATTTTATAGCACCACATACATGAAAGTACACAAAGCAGACACAGGAAAAATCTGACAGAATATTCAATGTTTATTTATGGTGACTAAAGCTAGGTGCCATACCTACAAAGCAAAAAGTAACCAATGAGAGGCGTATCTAGTTAAATAACAACTCAGTGTGCCTAATATTTTTCAAGAAAGAAATTTTAAAATAAGCCAAGATAACTTTAAACAGACTGTCTTGGTAGGTTTGATTATATTACCTTAAACAGAATCATTTTAGGCAGCTTCAGAAATAATTTTTGCTGGGCTGATTTTCAAATAACTTGGATCCATCTGTTGGGGATACTGTCCATGCAGTCTTCCAAGTTGTATTCCTGTAAAAAGGAAAGGTACTGCTGAATGTTAACAGTGGAGTTATGCAGCACTACCCCAAATGAGCCATCCTCTTGGCAGCATATAATTATGAAAAGCAACAGAGCTAAGACTGACCCTTTACTTGTCACATGCAACCACTTTAGAATTCATTGAAGCTGTCACAAAAAGAGATACTGTCAACCCAGCTAGCTGGAAGTTTGTAAATAATTATATGCCATTTGTGAATATCAACACAATTCCTATGCTTGTGTTACAAATGTATTAGAACTGTATCAAACTGCTGGTACAGAAGTGTGTGTTGAACAGGTTTTGTACAGTACTGAGCTTAAAGATGTATCTACAGTATACCCTACTGGAAAAAGGACAGAAATGTACATACACTATTGTAACTGTTTAGATGTATATATTTTAACAATAAAAACTGGAACACAGGATGTTAATTTCAGAAAACTAGTTGAAAATTAAAAATTAGTTTATGATCACGTAATAAAAAGATGTTATCTTCCACTTCAGTGCAGTAACAGACACACTGTCTAGAACTAGAGGTTCTCTGTATTGTTTTGCAAGTGTTTATTGTTTCATGATCTCCAGGATCTGCCTTGGATCTAAGAGACATCCTTGTTTATGTATTTTCACAGGTAGATGCTAAATGCTACCAGCTGGCCTCAATAGGTGTTTTGAGCCTGGGACAAGAAATGATGTCATTATGACTGATATTTGTGAGACATATTTAAGTTCTGAGAGCACGTGCATATTTATTTGGTGACACTGTGGGCCACTCCAAATAGCCTTGTTATTGGTCAAACTACCATTTGTATTGATAGCAACATTACACAGTAAGTTGATAAGAATATGACTGGTGGCAGTGATGACTACCTTATATTCTGCGCAAAAGGGGGCATAGCTAGTAAACCTGCGCCAGCCTTTCAAAGTGTGTTTTTGTGTGCGTGTATATAAATCAAACCTCAGTGTGTGCGTGTGTGTGTGTGTGTGTGTGTGTGTGTGTGTGTGTGTGTGTGTGTGTGTGTCAACTACTTGGGCAGGGACACGAAGCACTAGTTGGACAGAGAGGGTGCTGGAGATCTTGGCTTGGCCACTCAGCAGGGCTCTCAACTCTATTGTGTACCAGTGGGAAATCTTACCGGGGATCTGGAGAAAGAAGGAGAAACCAGTTCCAGACTGACTGTGGTCTCTGTGTGCTCTTAAGGGAAATTGCACTTGATGCCAAGAGTTGCATTTGGAAATACTATGTGTGTACTTGACATCCTCCCAATGTACATCCCCCACTAGTGCCAGTGGTGAAGATTGAGGCTCCTTGATTACTGGGCCAGTGGCAGTGGTGGAGCATCACCTATATTGGTTGGCAGTGGCGGGATATCCACATGATAGGATTCAGTGATGTGGATATTGAATTCCTGTAGCCTGTAAACAGTGGTCACTAAATAAAGTGTTTGTACTCTCAATCAGCCACACAGTGAACATTCTGAGTTTCACATCTCAATAGTTTTCTTTAATTTTTTGTTAGTTTAGTTAGTCAAGGAGACCAGGCAAGGATGTCATCAGAGGAGTATGGCAAGCTGACATGAGCCATTTGGCTGAGATGTGCCAAGCCAAAGGACTGGTGCATGCCAACCTGACTAAAGCAGAAATGATTGCAGCCTTAGCTGCAGCTGCATCACAGACCAGCAATCAGGAGGACAAACAGACTGGCCTTGGAGATGTACAACTCTCTCTGAAAATAGACAGTTTAACCTTTCTACAGAGGACTTAAAAATCCAACTGCAGTTAAAGTGACTTGAACTGGAGGCCAAGCATTTGGAAATAGAATCAGCAGAGAGATTACGGAAGGTAGAAACAAATGAAATTAGAAGCAGCAGAGAGAGTGAGATATCTGGAAGCTGAGGAGAATGAGAGGCAGAGGCAACATAAAAAGGAGATGCTAACTATTTGCCAGGGTTATGGAGGTAATGGGGAAGGGAGTAACCATACCCCAGAAGCAACAAAGTTTAATAAATTTCTTCCACAATTTACAGTGTGATCATTTTGATAGTTTAATTCCAATGTTTGAAAGGGTATGTAAACAGTATAATATTGACCAAGGGCTCTGGGTATGGTTCCTGACCCCCTTACTCCATGGTAAAGCTGTAACTGCTATTTGTAAATTGTCTGATACTGATTGCTTAAATTATAATACAGTTAAAAATTGTTTGTTAGAGTGTTTTAAGTTAACACCTGAAGCTTAAAAAAGTGTATTGAGCATAGACACAAGACAGATGAAAGTGTGTGTAAATATATTGCTGAGTTAAGCACTTATTTTCATAGATAGGTGAGTGGGTGTCAGGTCACCACTTCTGAAAGGCTGGCAGACTGTTTGTTGCGGGAACTAGCCCTTGCCTCTTTACCTGAGGGTATGGGAATCTGGTTAGCAGATAGGGAATGCAACACAGCAGATGAGTTGGGGAAAAAGGGAGACCTATACTGAGCAAGCAGGGCATCACTGCACAGGAAAGGGATATCCAGTGCTGCTCATAGGTCTAAGGGAGCCCATCATGGGCAGTCTAAACAACCCCAAAAGAGTCTATCAGTAGCAGGGGAAGCCACTAGTTCAGGTACATGGCCAGGATCAGGAGCTGAATGTTTTAAATGCAACCAATGGGGCCATGTAGCATATATATTTCCATCGAGGCAAGGTGGGGAACAAAGGGTGGGAAAGCCATTTAGTGGGAATCACGGAATGCCAAAAGTGAGTTGTCTGGAGACAACAAGGGTACCAAACTACCATAATAGATTATATCCTATCTTAGTAGGTAGGAAATAGCCCACTGCTAAGAGAGACACAGCCTCTGACCTAACCATTGTGAAGCCTGCAATAGTTAAAGAGGAGCACTCTAATCCAGTCAGAGCTTTAGGAGTGACCCCATTCCAAATACCTTTGGCTAAGGTTCACCTTGACTGGGATGGTGGAAAAAGAAGCAAGCAAGTAGGTATGTTTGAGGTTATCCCTGCATATGTCCTGATATGGAATGATTATTATAATGCAGTACCTTGTGTGCAGTCTGGCTTGGAGACAAGCACGTGGATCTGGTAGTGAGGGGGGGGGCCCAGACAGACCACAGACTTGAAGCCAGGACTGGTGTGGTGGTTACTTCATAGAGGGAGCTACACTGTAGCAGTGAGACTAAAGGTGAGGCAATGCTGCTTGTGGTTACTGATGTTCACTTGGACAGAGGGACTGCAAGGACAGAGGTGAGTAGTAGTACAGAGGCTAACAGTGAGACACCTCTGTCATACAATACCAGACGTCCTGTGGAAGGGGATCTGGGAAGGGTTACGAAGAGAGAGTTGAGACAGGCTCAGCTCTCAGGCCCTACATGTCAAGGCCTAAGGGAGGTAGCTAGTGAGGCACCTGATTCTCAAGTGAAGGGAGAATCTGTATACTGGGAAAAAGGGATACTGTATAGAGAGCGGAACCCTGAAGGAGGTCTAGAGGGTGAGAGAATACAGCAGTTGGTAGTGCCTAGAGCCTACCATATGGCACTTTTAGCCATAGCCCTTAACATTCCCTTTGTAGGTCATATGGGCATAAAGTGTACAAAGAGATGTATTATGCAGAACTTTCATTGGCTTGGGATTTCCAGAAATGTAACAGGGTACTGCAGGATGTGTTAGTATTGCCAAAAGGTAGGCAAGGCTGGAGACAAGTTCAAGGCACCTTTGATGCCTTTACCTGTGATTGAGGAGCCATTTCAGAGTGTAGCTATGGATATTGTGGGGCCTCTGAGTATCCCAAGTTCCAAAGGGAAGGAGCATATCCTAGTGGTAGTAGATTATGCTACCAGATACCCTGAGGCAGTGGCTCTGTCCTCCATTGAGGCAGAAAAGGTGGCAAATGCTTTGTTAGGGATTTTCAGCAGGGTAGGTTCCCAAAAGAAATACTGACTGGCAGAGGTGCTAATTTCATGTCAGACCTGCTAGCTTGTCTTTGGAAGCACTGTGGGGTGAAGCACCTAAACACCACCCCCTAATATTCCCAGACTAATGGGCTGATTGAAATGTTAAGATCTACACTAAAGACCATGCTATGGGCATTTGCAGACCAGTTTAAGAGGGAGTGGGACAAATATTTTCCCCATCTGTTGCTTGCCTACAGAGAGGTGCCCCAGGACTCCACAGGTTTTTCACTATTTGAGTTACTGTATGGGCATAGGGTGAGGGGACCTCTAGATTTGATTTGTGATGAGTGGGAGGGTGAGTGTGAATCCCATAAGAAGTATGTTGTGGCATATGTCCTAAACCTCAGGACAAGGCATAGGGAACTCATGGGCTTGGCCTAGGAGAACCTGGCAGAAACCCAACAGCAGGAAAAATGTCTGATATGACAGGAATGCTTGAGCTACACAGTGTGCTGTAGGACAGCAGGTTATTGTTCTTAATCCTGTCAGACACAACAAGCTACAGGCAACCTGGAAGGGACCCTTCTAAGTGGTAAGGAAGGTCAGTGATGTTAACTACATGGTAGAACTGCTAGGCAGGAGGCAGGAGCACAAACTGTACCATGTGAACATGATGGCACTTTACCGTGATAGGGAGGCCCTCGTGCTAAGTATTATCAGTAAGAGGCAGGAGGAGTCTGAGGGGGATCTATGGCTACAGGGAGCCAGCCAGAAAAATCCCAAATTACTATGGTAGAGTTTAGGGTTGCAGGCATATGATATGAGTGTACAGTACCTCAGTGAGGTTAGCAATGCCAGTGCAGATGGGCTCTCAAGACAGGGTATGGGGTAATGTATTCTAAGATAGGCTCACCCCTCTCAAGCAATGTTTCTTTAGGTTCACTTGAAAATGTATCTTGAGTCTTCTGGGGGGGGTGAAATGTCATGAAAAGAGATAATTCTATGTCATTTGTAAATATTAACATAATTCATGTGCTTGTGTTACAAATATATTAGAACTGTATGTTATGTATGTATCAAACTGCTGGTACATTAGTGTGTGTTGAACAGGGTTTGTACAGTACTGAGCTTAAAGGTGTATCCAAAGTGTACCCTACTAGAAAGAGGACAGAAATGTGCATACAATATTGTAACTGTTTAGATATATATATTTTAATCATGGAAAATGGAACACAGGAGGTTAATTTCAGAAAAATAGCTGAAAATGTAAATTACTTTATGATCACTTAAAAAAAAAAGAATGTTATCTTCCAGTTTCAGTGCCGTTACAGACACAATGTCTAGAACTAGAGGTTCTCTGCATTGTCTTGCAAGTGTTTATTGTTTTAAGACTTCATGAACCTTCCTTAGATCTAAGAAAAGTCCTTGTTTATGTATTTTCACAGGTAGATGCTAAAAGCTCCCAGATGGCATCAATGGTTGTTTTGAGCCTGGGAACTGAAGTCAGATGACAAGAAATGATGTCATGCTGCAAACCATACCAACAGTAATATTTGGGATATTAATTAAAGAACTCTCTGAGAGAGACTGAGCATTTTGTATTTTTTCTTTTAACTTAAAGAAGATCCACTCACCACAGATTCCTTGTTGCTCTATAAGTAAGCCTAGGGAACAGTATAATTCTATTAGATACAGTCAGGAATATAGCAAAGCTTAATTTAGATGTTTTTCTTTATTTATCTGTGACTGTCCTGCAGTGTTGTTTTACATATTTCCTTTGATTTTGACCTCTGATTTAACTTTGATTATATACTGAGTATTTTCTTGTTATTTTATTATTTATTGTTAAATATATTTAAACCTTCATTTGGCTGATATTTGTAAGACATATTTAAGATCTGAGAATACTTGTATATTTATTTGGTGACACTGTGGGCCAATCCTAATAGCCTTGCTCTTGGTCAAACTACCATTTGTATTGATAATAACATTACTCAGTAGGATTGGACACCCTTTGTTAAGGGCCTTAAAGTAGCTGAAAAGGACGTGGCTGGTGGCAGTGATAACTACCTTATAGTCTGGCTAGAAGGGGGCATAGTTAGTAGACCTGTACCAGCCTTTCCCAGGTGTGTGTGTGTGTGTCTGTGTGTCAGCTACTTGGGCAGGGATGTGAAGTACTGGTTGGACAGAGAGGATGCTGGAGGTCTTGGAGTGGCCACTCAGCTGGGTTCTCAAATCTATAGCTATGCCAGTGGGGAGTCTTACTGGAGATCTGGAGAAAGAGAGGGAAACCATCCTTAAAAGGATTGTGGTCTCTATGTGCTCTTAAGAGAAATTGCACTTGATGCAGAGAGCTGCATCTGGAAATACTGTGTGTGTACTTGACATCCTCCCAATGTATGTCACTCACTGGTGCTAGTTGTGAGGAATGAGGGTCCTTGATGTTGGGACAGTGGTGGGGTGTCACAGAAGCTTCATCTTTATTATTCTACATTTTCTTACATAAAATATGTTCTTCCTCATACTGCCCATAAACTCTAAGCTAATATTTTATTCTATTTATTTTCTTACTGCTAAATTCTCATTAAAATAAACAATTTGGTTAAAAGTCAAACTCTTAAATGTCTACTAATCTATGTTCATTGCTAAAAATCCCTAAACCATGCTATTCTCTACCAGAGCTGGAGATAATGAGCATCATATAAGCTGTGCTATCCTATATAGGTGTTATATCATGACATAATCACTTTAAGCCCTCTAAGTCCCATATTACATGTCCTAAACCATGCTATTCTCTACCAGAGCTGGAGATAATGAGCATCAGATAAGCTGTGGTATCCTATATAGGTATTATATCATAACATAATCATTTTAAGCCCTCTAAGTCCCACATTACAGGTCCTAAACCATGCTATTCTCTACCAGAGCTGGAGATAATGAGCATCAGATAAGCTGCGCTATCCTATATAGGTGTTATATCATAACATAATCATTTTAAGCCCTCTAAGTCCCACATTACAGGTCCTAAACCATGCTATTCTCTACCAGAGCTGGAGATAATGAGCATCAGATAAGCTGTGCTATCCTATATAGGTATTATATCATAACATAATCATTTTAAGCCCTCTAAGTCCCATATTACAGGTCCTAAACCATGCTATTCTCTACCAGAGCTGGAGATAATGAGCATCAGATAAGCTGTGCTATCCTATATAGGTGTTATATCATAACATAATCATTTTAAGCCCTCTAAGTCCCACATTACAGGTCCTAAACCATGCTATTCTCTACCAGAGCTGGAGATAATGAGCATCAGATAAGCTGTGCTATCCTATATAGGTGTTATATCATAACATAATCATTTTAAGCCCTCTAAGTCCCACATTACAGGTCCTAAACCATGCTATTCTCTACCAGAGCTGGAGATAATGAGCATCAGATAAGCTGCGCTATCCTGTATAGGTATTATATCATAACATAATCACTTTAAGCCCTCTAAGTCCCACATTACAGGTCCTAAACCATGCTATTCTCTACCAAAGCTGGAGATAATGAGCATCAGATAAGCTGTGCTATCCTATATAGGTATTATATCATAACATAATCATTTTAAGCCCTCTAAGTCCCATATTACAGGTCCTAAACCATGCTATTCTCTACCAGAGCTGGAGATAATGAGCATCAGATAAGCTGTGCTATCCTATATAGGTATTATATCAGAACATAATCATTTTAAGCCCTCTAAGTCCCACATTACAGGTCCTAAACCATGCTATTCTCTACCAGAGCTGGAGATAATGAGCATCAGGTAAGCTGTGCTATCCTATATAGGTATTATATCATAACATAATCACTTTAAGCCCTCTAAGTCCCACATTACAGGTCCTAAACCATGCTATTCTCTACCAGAGCTGGAGATAATGAGCATCAGATAAGCTGTGCTATTCTGTATAGGTGTTATATCAGAACATAATCATTTTAAGCCCTCTAAGTCCCACATTACAGGTCCTAAACCATGCTATTCTCTACCAGAGCTGGAGATAACGAGCATCAGGTAAGCTGTGCTATCCTATATAGGTATTATATCATAACATAATCACTTTAAGCCCTCTAAGTCCCACATTACAGGTCCTAAACCATGCTATTCTCTACCAGAGCTGGGGATAATGAGCATGAGATAAGCTGCGCTATCCTGCATAGGTGTTATATCATAACATAATCATTTTAAGCCCTCTAAGTCCCACATTACAGGTATAAAATGGAGGGACCCCAATTCTGAAGCAGCAAAGCTTATTCGGGTATCTCCCCTGGTAGTGCTTTACCTTTGGAGTCAGTTACTTAACATAAACTGCATGGGTTAGGTTGATAACATAGGTGGCCTGGCAGGTCTGGCACAGGAACAAGATTTAAAACTGAAACCTGATAATCTCACCTCTTTGTTGGCTAAGACCCAGGAGGACACTGTAATCATTTAGAGGGAGAGAATGCCTAACTTTAGCAGGTATTAGGGACTTAAACAGTGCATGCTGCTTTCCAACAGTAAGCACTGAGCCTATAGTCTACCCAAGTGAAAATGTGTGTGGAGAAGCTATGAAACATGAAGATATCCTGGTGGATGTCAATAGGAAGAGTAAGAATCATAAAATCCAAGTGCTTTGCATCCTGTGGTTCTACCTGAATATTCCATTAGGGAAATATGCGTGACTTTCTCAAAAAAAAAAAAAAAAAAGCTTTCAAAAGCTCTTGAATTGTATCCAACAGCTCCATCCATTTTTCTTTTTTTATCATATACCTTTTTATTGAAAACTTATCTGGTATAAAAACAAAACAAAAAGAACAACAAGACAATTACATGTTGTATAGCTGATGTTACATTGTACATTCATAGACATGTAATGATAGTTGCTGCCCATTATGCTAATAACATTCATATTTCATAGAAACCCATAGTATTATCACACTGATATAATTAAATTATAAGTCCGTCTAAAAGTTTTTCCATATGGCATATTTATTATACCAACTTTGCTACTATGAGCTATAATATATGCATAACATCAACCTATAATATGATAACATTCTACTCTACTAAAAACTTAAATGCATATATGTCACCTTACTTATTTTGGTTGCTAATCTCAACAGAGTGGTGTGCTTACATTTTTTATGTACATAGTATTTACATACTATTCATGACAAGATATCAATTAATGTATTGCAGTACATTTAGTAGCAGGTTTGATTCCAGCAGTAATGTTTACTATCCTTAAAATACATAGACTATACAAGACTATTAAGAGAGTATTTCAATTAATGTTTTGCAGTACTCTTGATAATATATTTGATTTTCCACAAAATCCGACTGATAACTGTGAGCCAAGGAACTTGTAAATAAAATACAAATTTATTCTTATCGAATGAAGTGTTTTTCGTTGGCACAAATGTGTCAACTTCTTCAGATTCAAAACAGTTTTGTGAAATACACCACTTAAAACAACTTACTCTTATCATGTGATCAGCATCAGCTGCTGCTGCTGTTCTAAAGCCTGCTCATATTTAAAGTGGTATTACATATAAAAAGCAGTGATAAAACACATTGTGCACACTGGTACAACATTCAACAGACTAATAAAACCTAATCTAAATTAAGCAGATTAACTACACATAGCAGCCAATATCAACTGCTTAATGATAAAAAAATTAATTAATGTTACAGTTAAACAAGTTAAACTTATGGCAGTCCTGAATGAATAACAATCCTAAGACGTCAGAAATTGTCCACCAACAACTCAAACAGGATTGGTTCTGTACTGTCGGTTAACTCAATTTTGCAATACAAGTATAAGTGTTAAAATACAGTAATAACCAGTACATTTGTACAAATTGTACCTAAAAAATGCTGGCAAACAACTGTCCCAAGAAGTCAGAAATCGACTATTGATCAAGGTCATTTTACTAAAAGTACAAATGTTTAAGGTTTGTAAGAGTTTTACGGTTTATAAAAAACTATTAAAGGCTTACTTACAAAAATACCTTCTAGTTACAAATCGCCAAACTGCTAAATAAACATAATCAAAAACACATTGTTGTAAGTTACAAAATTCCTGCTTCATCTGTTTAGACTTTTTAGTTTTAAAAGACACATAATATTGCAGGCATCATTCAGACCAGGACTTAGGAATGCATTTAGTCTCACCTACCATAACAGCTCACGTTCTTCAAGCATCAAGTTAAATGGTCCACCTCTCACATCAAAGCTCACATGGTCTATGACTTTGAAAAGAAACTTGTGGTTACTGTGTTCAATAAGGTGCCTTGCTAATGGGTTTTCATCTTTTTTCTTTTCTATAGCGTATGTATGCTCATAAACTCTATCTTTTAACCTACGTTCGGTGTTACTGTAAATCTCTTACAAACCTTAAACATTTGTACTTTTAGTAAAATGACCTTGACCGATGGTCAATTTCTGACTTCTTGGGACAGTTGTTTGCCAACATTTTTTAGGTACAATTTGTACAAATGTACTGGTTATTATTGTATTTTAACACATACTTGTATTGTAAAATTGAGTTAATTGACAGTACAGAACCAATCCTGTTTGAGTTGTTGGTGGACAATTTCTGACTTCTTAGGGTTGTTATTCAATCAGGACTACCATAAGTTTAACTTGTTCAACTGTAACATTAATTGATTTTTTTATCATTAAGCAGTCGATATTGGCTGCTATGCGTAGTTAATCTGCTTAATTTAGATTAGGTTTTATTAGTCTGTTGAATGTTGTACCAGTGTGCACAATGTGTTTTATCACTGCTTTTTATATGTAATACCACTTTAAATATGAGCAGGCTTTAGAACAGCAGCACCAGCTGATGCTGATCACATGATAAGAGTAAGTTGTTTTAAGTGGTGTGTGTATTTCACAAAACTGTTTTGAATCTGAAGAAGTTGACACATTTGTGCCAATGAAATGCGCTTCATTCGATAAGAATAAATTTGTATTTTATTTACAAGTTCCTTGGCTCACAGTTATCAGTCGGATTTTGTGGATTTTCAATTTGTTTTTTGGCTTAATATATTTGATTTCTCTGACTTTTTGTATATAGTTTTTTGGCTAATATGTGTATTTTTTTGCTAGGCTTTTGTATTCTAACCAGGTTAATTTTGATCTATCAATCCAGTTTTTTGCTATGTAAGCTTTCATCAGAGTGCAAAGTGTTATTATGATATGTTTAGATAACTTGTTAATATTACCCTTAAATAAATGGAGTATAGCTGTTTGCCATGAGAACATAAATTCTGAGTATCCTGATTTCTCTAATAGAGTTCTAAGTGAACACCATAGCTTATATACTGTTTTTCAGCTCCAGAATATATGAAGGATGGCTGCTTTTTTATTTGGGCAAAAGGGACAATATGGTGACTTGGATGGGTTACATTTGTTAAAATGTACAGGCATGAAGTATGCATTGTTAAAAATCATGAGTTGTGTATATATTAACTTTTTATATGGTGTCAGTTTTATAGCGTTTTTGATAGCTACTTCCTTTTGGTTATCTGTTATGGTGTTGTCCTTCCTATCCCAAAATTTTGAAAAGATGATAGTGTTTTGGTATTCAATAGTTGCTATCAATTTATAAGTGTTTGATATCATTTTATTTTTACTTAATAGCATTTTTATAATTTGTTGTGCTAACTTGACTTCTTGCTCGACTACTTTGATATCTTTGGTTAGAATATTTACTAGATATATGATTTGTTTAATTATCAGGTTATATTTTTTATTGACTTTGACTAAGTTTGTGATATCTTTCAATGAAAGATTTCTTATTTGATAAAAATCCCAAACTGTATAATTTTTTATTAAAGGAAAGTTATCCAGATTTATCATATTGTTTGCTAGTTTTATATCTGGATTATTGTGAATTGGTTGCAGGAGAGTAATTGCATCTTGTAAGTTTACTGAAATCAGTAGTTTTTTTAAAAATTTCAGAGTTGTTAATTGATATTGGATGAATTTTTATTGTTTTAAAAGTTTCCTGTTTTATAAAGGGAATCGATTTTGGATTGATTTTATATTGTGTTATGTCCCTATATAGTAATATGATCCATAATGGATACCATGTATTCCCTACTGGGTCATAATTCGCTATCTGTACAATATGGCTTGCATTGATAATTTCATAGTATAACTGAAAGTCAGGAAGGCCTAGGCCACCTTTTTCTTTTGTGGGTATTAGCTTATCATAGATAATTCTCGTACACTTTGGGTACCATATGAATTTTGCCAGTCTAACTTTCATTTTATTGAAGAAAGTAACTGGTATTTTTATAAAAATGGCATTGAGATGATATAAAATTTTAGGCACAATGTTCATTTTTATAAATGAGGCTTTTGATAAGGTAGATAGTTTAAGCTTTTTCCCATTTATTCATACTCTCAACTATATTGTACCATGTTTTACCAATATTGTTAGTGAACAATTCTGCTTGTACATGACTAAAGTTTCTACCCAAATATTTCAGAGTGTATTGCACTTTGACCTTAGTCTCCAGAAAGTAAAACTCTTTATGTCCTATTGGATTAATTGGATATATCATTGATTTCCTGGGATTAATCTCATAGTTGGTTACCATGGAAAAAGTATCTATAGACAACAGTATTTTATTTAAATCAGTATTTGGATATTGAAAGTAGATATTAAGATCATCTGCAAATGCTGTGTATTTAATTTGTTTGTTGGAGACATAGATAAGATGATGGTATGTTCTCTGAGTAATTTGCAGTAGTAGTGTTTCTATATACAGATTAAACACATATGGTGAAAGTGGGCAACCTTGTCTTGTTCTGTTAACTATTTGTAGTGGTTTAGAAGTTTTCTTATTAATATAAAGGGTAGTAGTTGCTTTAGTATATAATGTTTTGATCATTTCATATATTCCTTAGGGAATCCAAATTTATACAGTATAAAAAGTAAAAAATTCTGATTTACTCTGTCAAAGGCTTTTGTTGCATCAAGAGATAATGCACATTTCGGGGATTTGTCCTTAGCATAGAAATGGGTTAGACCATCTATAGTTAATGTGTTATCCTTAACTTGTCTATGACTCATAAAACCTAGTTGTTCCGGTGATATTATGACTGGAGCTACCTTTTGTATTCTTTGAGCTATAATTGTTGAAAAAATCTTAATGTCCAGATTAATCAAAGCTATAGGTCTATAATTATTTGGGTTTGTGGGATCTGCATTTGGTTTTAGAATAAGCACAGTTTTGGAGTCGTTTATATATAGGAATGATATCCCAACTTGTATAATATAGTTGTATTGTTTTAAAAGTATTGGTGTGACTTGACACTTAAAGTGTTTATAGAATTCTGCTACATATCCATCAGGTCCAGGAGCTTTTCCAGATTTTATTTTATCAATATCCCCTACTAATTTCCTCTTCTGTTATTAAGCTTTTAAGGTTATTGGCTTGGGATTCATTAACCTTAGGAAATTCTAAGTTATTTGCAAAGGATTGAAATAGATTCTCATTAATACACTCTTGTGGGCCATATATGTTTTGAAATATTTCTTCAAAAACCCCAATTATTTTAATATCAGATCTATATGTCTTGTCTTTATATTTTATTTCTTGTATTTTACCTTGGGGTTTTTTTATGTTGATAATTCTTGCTAACATGTTTGAAGGTGTTTGTGCCCATTCTGCATATTTATGTAGTATTCTAAGTTCTGTAAATGACAACTTGTTGTGTTATAATCTCATTTAATTGTTTCTGTAAGCTTGCTATTTGCTTCTCAATAGTAGGATTACCATTTTTAGCTCAGTTTCAAGCAGTCTTAGCTTGTTTTGTAATTGATCTATATTTTCTCTTCTTTGTTTTTTAAAATATGATGCCTTTTGGATAAAAGTACCCCTATCCATAACTTTAAAGGCTGCCCACTGAATGTCCAGAGGAATCTCGCCACTTAAAAAAAAATCTTCATTTAATTGCATTAGAAATTTAATAATCTCTTGTTTTACCTCTTTATTTTTCAGCAAATTTGTATTTAATGTCCAGTTTGCTGTATTGTGTAATTTATACCCCACCTTGTTATGTGTTATTTTTAGATTTATTTTAGAGTGATCTGATAAAGATCTAGGTTCTATATTATAGCTCACTTCATGATGTGTCAAGCCTTGAGAAATCAAAAACATGTCAGTCCTATTGCAGGTTTTATCTAATGGAGAAAAATAAGTGCATCTGGTACCTTGAGTGTCTGTATTGTTTAGTTCAAATGGATCTATTAAGTTGAAGTCCTCAATTAGTTCTGATAGGAATGTCGCAGTGTTCAAGGAGTGTGTACTAAAAGATCTTAATTTTCATCATGAAACACATCGTATGAACCATAATTTATCCATACCTGAACAGTTAGCCCTACAAAATCTTAGCAAGAAACATGATCTAGTCACTCTGCCAGCGGACAAGGGAGGGGCGGTAGTTGTCGTGGACTGGAATATGTATAAGGCTGAGGCAGAGAAACAGTTGTCAGATGTCCGTTCTTACATACAGATGGTCATAGATCCAACTCCCAACTTTAAGAAAGAAATTGACTCTTTTCTAGACTTAGCCATGGAGGAAGGCATTATTTGTCAAAAAACTTGTAAACTGCTTAAGGTTTCTGATCCCCAACCACAATATCTTTATTTATTGCCTAAGATACACAAACATTCTACTAATCCTCCAGGATGACCAATAGTAACTGGCAGGGGTTCCTTAACAGAACCTTTATCAGCTTTTCTAACTGAATATTTACAGCCTTTGCTACCTCTGGTTAGGTCTAAAATTAAACACCACACAATTTCTTAATATCATTCAGGACACACAACTAGAACCAAATTGGTATCTATGTACGCTAGATGTCACCTTGCTGTACACCAGCATTCCACATTGGGCAGGACTAGAGGCTATCCAATACTGGCTGAATAGATCAGATTTATACACTCCTGGTATCCACATTTATTGGTTATTGGTGGGGACAGAGATGAAAGGTCAGTCCTCTATTCCAAAATAGTGTACCTCTGTATTGAGTGTGACAGTAATCTGTTTTTACAGATTAATTATTCTATTTTTTGGGCATCAAGGGCGTTGAATAGGTGGCAGAGACGATTGTTGGCCATCCTTTACTGCTTGTCATATATCCAGCTACATCAACCATATACAAGGTATTATTTTATTCCGATTGTTTACTTTATGACACCTTGGAGCTCTATATTAACAGTTAATAAACATATATTATTGGGTGGCAGAGATGAAGGTCGGTCATCCATATACAACTTACTTTTTTTGTTCAAGTTGGGCAAAGATACTGAAAGGCCATTCATAATCTCTTTTGATGGTATTCATCTACCAACCACTGTTTATAATTGTGTGGTTCAGGATGTGGTCCTTTAGTCACACCTAATTTCTAGGTGTGGACCTTATATCTGTATTGTACTTAGCAATATTTTTAACAATATATTGTTTTTTCTCTCTTTTGGTTTGGATATTGAAACAAATTTCAGAGTGGTTTGACAGCCTCTAATAAATATTCACACTAAGAACGAAGTAACCAAATAACTAATGAACCTGAGGTTTCTGAAGAAGTTCACTGGTCATTAAACGTGAATGAAAGTGCTAAAACAACTTGGTGTCTCTTATTGTGCTGGTGTTTTGGTACTGCATTTGTAGAATTCATTAGTTATTAAATATTCACACTAATTATTTTTTTATATACTATTGGTTATACTATATTGATTTACAAGCTCTGTTTTAGGACATCTTGTTATTCACTAATTGATTAGGAATACGCTTAGACATGGATCTCACCAAGTTATTGGAAGGACTGTCAACAGACCATGATAATTTAGAAATCTTTGGTTTAGCACAACCCAGTTCAACAAACTCCAATCTAGGAAGGGAGTATCTGGACACGTGGTATCCTATTTCAGAAAATGACAAAAAATATGAGGACACTCAGGTCCAATATATGGCATCTTAAATTATTCAAAGTTTATAATCTAAAGGATATCACACCAAGAGGCCTAAGAGTCCGGATCCAACCTTTGGTGAACCACATAGATGACCAACTATCCCAGGACTGAACCCATACACAACATAAAGCATCAGTGCTTTTTGTTGATGCCCTAACTGAATATTATGAAAGAACAATTAATCAATGGATATCAGAGGTTACTGCCAATTATGAGGAAGTCAATGTCTATGAGGCAGAGCCTTTTTTAGTAAACATTTGAACAATTTGGCTAAAGATTTATCATTATTAGAGGAACAACTGATTAATAAAAAAACACAAAAATTCCAGATAGATACCATGGATTATGATAAGGGAAAGCCCTTTGTGACCCAAAAAATATAAGTTTTTATGGTTCTGGTCCCAAGGTAACCATTAGGAAGAAAAGACCACAATCTACATTAAGAAATAAAGAACAAGGCTATAGTGGGAAATCAGGGGATGACTCATCATCTATTACTGATTAAGATTCTCTATCCACCCAAGAATCTCCAGCGGCCAAGAGGAAACCAAACAGAGACCCTTTAGGCCTAAGAAACACAGGGGGGGGCAGGAAATACAGAAAGCATACACAACATTCAACAGTTATTAGAGAAGATAACAACTCATTGAACATTGATAATGTGCACAACATCTTCTCCTACAATTTGTCGGAAGCTGAAATAAAATTGCTTAATAAGAGACTCAACTTTGTACCTTCTTCTTTGGTTCCTGAACATACCCTGCTCAGTGATGTCAATGATGTCTGCAGATTACTTAACCTAAAAATATTTTTTCTGACACACAGGATACTCAAAGACCTACTGATTTTCGATTTGGGAAATCTAGCTTTATGCCTCCCATGGACAAACATGTTGCAGTGTTCAAAGAGTGTGTACTCAAAGATCTTCATTTTCATCATGAAACACATCGTATGAACCATAATTTATCCAGACCTGAACAGTTAGCCCTACAAAATCTTAGCAAGAAACATGATCTAGTCATTCTGGCAGCGGACAAGGAAGGAGCGGTAGTTGTCATGGATTGGAATATGTATAAGGCCAAGGCAGAGAAACAGTTGTCAGACATCCATTCTTATATACAGATGGTCATAGATCCAACTTCCAACTTTAAGAAAGAAATTGACTCTTTTCTTGACTTAGCTGTGGAGGAAGGCATTATTTGTCAAAAAACTTGTAAACAGCTTAAGGTTTCTGATCTTCAACCACAATATCTTTATTTATTGCCTAAAATACACAAACATTGTACTAATCCTCCGGGACGACCAATAGTATCTGGCAGGGGTTCCTTAACAGAACCTTTATCAGCTTTTCTAACTGAATATTTACAGCCTTTGCTACCTCTGGTTAGGTCTAGAATTAAAGACACCACACAATTTCTTAATGTCATCCAGGACACACAACTAGAACCAAACTGATATCTATGTATGCTAGACGTCACCTCGCTGTACACCAGCATTCCACAATGGGCAGGACTAGAGGCTATCCAATACTGGCTGAATAGATCAGATTTATACACTCCTGGTTTCAATACATTACTAATTTGTTTGACGGAACATGTGTCGTCCAAAAATGTTTTCTATTTTAATGGGGGGAGTGTCAATGGCGGGTCCAAGGCACAGCGATGGGAGCATCCTTGGCCCCCATCTATGCCGACCTTTTCATGGGATATTTGGAGGAACAACTGATATATGATGACAATCACAATATATTCTTGGACCAGATAGATATTTGGAGATGCTATCTGGACAACTGTTGGAAGTTGTGGCGGAGTGATGTGCTCTATGCCTAGGAGTTCATAGAATATCTCAATGAAAATAAATGGGGGATCCAATTCACACTTAATATTGGACATCATAATATCACCTTTTTGGATGTCTCCATTACCAGACAGATGGATCACACACTTGAAACACAGGTATACAGAAAGTTTCTACAGTACAACACCTTACTTCATGCCTCTAGCCATCACCCACGCCACATCATCCGAAACATTTCCAAATCTCAATATCTACGCATTAAGCGGATTTGTTCCTCCGAACAATCTCATGGGCCCTGCCAATATGATCTTACCCAAAGATTTCTTAACAGATGCTATCAGGCAGAATCTTTGAATCAGGCATGAAGTTTTGTTGACCAACAGGACAGAAGTCAGCTATTGCAATATAGGGACCAAACCATTTCCAAAAAACAAACCTCACAACCCATCAGGCTAGTAACTACCTTTGGATGTAACACAAATTGGTTTAGAGACATTATTAACAATCATTGGGATATTTTAAGGGCCCATGAAAAACTAGGCAATTGTCTTAGACCTCGTTGTTTATTTTCATATTGGAGAGGTAGAACCATTAACTCACATTTTACACACTTTAAACATCATACTAAGCTGACCAAACAACAAACCACTTTGTTTGGAGCTAGAATGTCAGGCTGCATAGCCTGTGGTCAATGTCATGCTTGTAAACATATAGTTAAAACAAAAGAGTTCACCGGTAAAAACACATCCAGAGTTTATGACATCAGATGTTTTGGGAATTGTAGTAGTGATTGGGTAATCTATTTAGCTACTTGTTTTTGCTCTGCATTTTACATAGGGCAAACATCAAGACCTTTCAGATTCAGAATTAGTGAGCATCTAAGTGATATCAAGAACCATAGGTTATCCAATGCACTATATAAACATACTTTAAAAACACAAAATTGCTAAGTTTACATTTACTATTATTGACAGAATTGAATGTAACAGGACATGTAAATCAGGATGGCATACTATTTTAAATCAAAAAGAGTCTAGATGGATCTTTAGGCTAGGTGCACTATTTAGTCCTGGCCTGAATGAGTTAAGTTAATTTGCTTAATTGCTTAAATAATTAATGGATGATTGTAATCAATTCTTCTGACTTTTTTTCTTATATAATCATGTGGAATTGTATATTCACATTAATGCACTGAAGAAGGCTATTACTCAGCCGAAACCGATTTGCTGCTAATGGATTTTTTGGGTTTGCCGTAATAAATATATTTTAAGATTTATTTGTAACTTCTCCTGGTGCTGGATATTTTCTTTTGGATTCTACAATTTGGTTTAATCCATGCACCCTGTCTCCTTGCGTGTATTTGGTTTAGTCCAATGTATAATCTGCATCCCCCAGTAAATGACCCTGTGGAATATCCCCCCTACAGAACATCTGATACATTTGGGAGATGTGCCAGATATGTGAGTCATGCTAACTACTTGGGTTGCCAGCACACACGTTCAGTATAATTCCCTTGGCATTACACATGACATAACAGGTGGTAGAGTGGAAGCCCATTCTATTTATGTAGAGCCTTCCCTGTTCTCCAGGTGGTGACTTAATTTCTAGATGTGTGCAATCTATGGCACCCAGTACTTCTGGGCAGTGTCCTACAGGGTAGAAGTCCTGCATATTTCTGCCCAAATCCTCAGGAGTATGAGTAAAATATACTTGGTTGTGATGACACACCAATGGACCAGTAATCAAGGACCATCAATCCTTACCACTAGTACCAGTAGGGGACGTAGACTGAGAGGATGACTAGTTACACTCACATTTTTTCTAGAACACACAGAGACCAAAGTCAGTCCTGGGCTGGTTTCTCCCTCTTTCTTCATTTCCCCATTAAGACTCCCCACTGGCACAGCTATAGAGTTGAGATCTCAGCTGAATGGCCGGGTCAAGATGTCCAGCACCCTCTTTGTCCAACCAGTGCTTCGTGTTCCTGCCCAACTTGTTGAAACACACACATTCATTGAGGTTTGATTTACATGCACATACACACACCTGGGAAAGGCTGGTACAGGTTTACTAGCTATGCCCCCTTTTGCCCAGACTATAAGGTAGTTATCATTGCCACCAGCCAAGTCCTTATCAGCTATTTTAAGGCCCTTAACAAAGGGTGTCCAATCTTACTGTGTAATGTTACTATTAATACAAATGGTAGTTTGACCAAGAGCAATACTATTAGGACTGGCCCACAGTGTCACCAAATAAATATGAAAGTACTCTCATAACTTATATATCTCTACACAGTTCAGCCACAATGAATGGTGTAAATATATTTAATAATAAATTATAAAAGACAAGACAATAGTAAATATATATTTACAGTGACATCAGAGTTTAAAATCACAGGAAATATTTAAAACAACATTGCAAGACAGCCTCAAATAAAGAAAGAAAAATGTCTAAGCTAAGCTTTGCTATATTCTTAACTGTATCTAAGACAATTACTATATCCTATTTAACTTATTAAGAGCAAGGTAGATTTGGGATGAATGGGTTTCTTTAGTAGTTGTCAGGTCCAAGACAGAATACAGATTGTTGTCTGTCACTAAGGAACTTCTTAAATTAATATCTCAAATATTACTGCTCTGATAGTTTGCTGAATGACATCATTGCTTGTTATCTGATCCCCAAGTTCAAGGGGTCCCCAAAACAACCACTGATCTCAGCTAGTAGTATTTAGTGTCTCTCTGTGAAAATACATAGGCCTCAGACCTTTGGGAGATACTGAAAGTAATAAAACAATTTACATTCCTCCACATTTAAAGACAATACATAAGTTCATAGGTTCATAGGTTGGGACTAGGCTATTGGCCCTAGGGCCTATACAAGCCTAGCCATAACAATCCCTGGATATTTCTTCCCACACTATTTACTTCCCTGGACCCCTGTCTAGCAAGGCGACTGACGTGATCCCCGGGGTGAATTTCCTTTCTCTTATCCAATCATCAAGGTTCCTTTTGAAGAGGGCCAAAGAGGCACTCTGCTTGACATGTATGGGCAGTCTGTTCCAGAGTCTGAGGAATCTCTGGGTCAGGAACCTATCCTCCAGCATATTTTGTTTATTGTGATGACAAGGTTTAGATGCCTGGAGCATGTGGCTCTGAGGGATTGGGATTTCTTTAAGTGTAGCATGTCCAACAGCTCTGGGTTTGACATGGCCTTGTATGTTAAGCAGAGATCGCCTCGGAGTAGACAATATGTGACAGAGTATAGCTGGGGTTTTTTAAGGCAGTCAGCATAGGGCATCTGCATTAGGCCTGTGATTCTTTTAGTGAGGTATTTCTGCGGCCTTTCCAGTTGTTGCAGATGTCTTGAGAGGTATATACCAAATGGGGCGTTGTATTCTATAATGGGTCTAATGAGAGATGAGTACAGTGGGACAATGACATCCTTTTTTCTGGATGAAAAGCCCTTAGTGATGAGTTGTGCCACATAGGAGGATTTCCTGACTGTTGTGGCAATGTGGTTATTGAAGGTGAGACCACTGTCCACCTGTGTCCCTAAGTCTCTTATCACACTTTCGGTGTTTAGTGTACTGCCACCTATGTGGTAATTTACGGGTACATGTTTTTTCTCAAACGGGATAACTATGCATTTCTTGGCATTGAGCTTGAGCACATGGCTCTGGCACTGAGCATCTGTGTCTGTAAGGCCCTTTTGTACAGTATTGACATCATTTGGGGATTCAATAATGGCTCCCAGTTTGCAGTCATCTGTGAACTTTGTTAGCCAGAGCCCCTTAGTGTTGGCCTGTACTTCAGAGAAGTAGATGCCAAACAAGAGAGGTCCCAGGACTGAACCCTGAGGTACTCCACTTGTCACTTGTCTGGAGCTGGATTTGGAGTCAGCTACTTTTACATTGTGGGTTCTGTCAGTAAACCAGTTGGCAACCCATCGAGTGATGTAGGGATTAATGTCCAGCTTAGTCAGTTTATCTTTGATTCCAGAGTGGGGGATTGTGTCAAAGGCCTTGGCAAGATCCAGATAGGCTGTGTGGACTGCCTTACCCTCGTCCACAGCTCTGGAGACTGATTCGAAAAAGTCAGTCAGGTTCAGGAGACAAGATTGGCCCTTCATGAACCCAAACTGGGTGGGGTCCAGTGTTTTAAGGTTGCCAATGTCTTTGTTTATAAGTTCCATGATAATACGTTCCATGTCCTTGCAGATCAGGCTCATCAGACTGATGGGGCGGCAGTTCCTGGTATCCAAGGTGGATCCCCCCCTTGTAGAGTGGGATAACTGTAGCTGTGCGCCACTCAGTGGGCATGAAGCCTGAGGTGAGGGTATGATTAAACATGACACTTAGGTGAGGTGCCAGTTCATTTTGTAGTTCATGTAGTACACAGCCCAGGATGTCATCTGGTCCCATGGATGCTGTATTCCTAGCTTTCTCAGCACAGACATTGTGTCTACTTGCTGATATAAAGTAATTTAATTTCAGATATTTCTGCTAAAATATAGTATACTGAGGTTAACCTCCTGTATGTCAGTTTCCACTGTTAAAAACATACATGTAAACAGTTACAATAGTGCATGTACATTTCTGCTCTTTTCCAGTAGGGTACACTGTGGATACATTTCAAGCACTTTGCAAAAACCTTTTTCAACACACACTTCAGTACCAGCAGTTTGATATACACATGACATGCAGTTCTGATACATTTGTAACACACACATCTTTATCAAATGGCCCTTGAGAAATGTTGCTTGAAAGGTATGAACCTATCTGAGGAATACATTACCCCATACCCTGTCTTGAGATCCCAACTGCTATAGCTCCACTGACCCCATTACAGTGTTGCAGTGTCATCATAAGCCTGCAACCCTAGGTTCCATTATAGTAACTTGGGATTTTGATGGCTGGCTCCCTGTAGCCATATACCCTCCTCAGACTCCTCCTGCCTTCTACTGCAAATACTCAACACAATGGTCTTTCTATCATGGTAAGGTTTCATTGTGTTAACACAGTACACTTTGTGATCTTGTCTCCTGCCTAGCAGTTCTACCGTGTAGTTAACATCACTGATCTTCCTTACCACTTGGAAGGGTCCCTCCCAAGCTGCCTGCAGCTTGTTCTTTCTGACAGGAATGAGAACTATAACCTGCTTCCCCACAGCATATTCTCTATCTCGAGTGTTCCTGTCATACCAGACCTTTTACTGCTGTTGAGCTTCTGACAGGTTCTACTGGGCCAAGCCCATGAATTCCCTGAGCCTTGTCTTGAGGTTTAGCACATATCCCACAACAGAATCCTTGAGGGTTTCACACTCACCCTCCCACTCATTGCAAATCAAATCTAGAGGTCCCCTGACCCTATGCGCATACAGCAATTCAAAGGGTAAAATACCTGTGGATTCCTGGAGCACCTCTCTTTAAGCAAACAGGTGTGGAAAATATTTGTCCCACTCCCTCTTAAACTGGTCTGCAAATGCCTGTAGCATGGTCTTTAGTGTAGTGTAACCTCTCCACAAGACCATTAGTCTAGGAGTGGAAGGGGGTGGTCTTTAAGTGCTTCAATCCACAGTGCAAATACAGACAACCCAGCAGGTTTGACCTGTAATTGGCAGCTCTGTCAGTCAGTATTTCTTTTGGGAAACCTACCCTGCTGAAAATCTCTAATAAAGCATTTGCCACCTTTTCTGCCTCAATGGAGGACAGAGCCACTGCCTCAGGGTACCTTGTACCATAATCTACTACCACTAGGACATACTTCTACCCTGTAGAACTTGGGGTACTCAGAGGCCCCACAATATTCACCTTCTAAAATGGCTCCTCAATCACAGGCAAAGGCATCAAAGAAGCCATGACCTTGTCTCCTTCCTTATCTACCTTTTGTCACTGCTCAGAGTTCCTGCAGTAACCTGTTACAGCTCTGGAAATCCCAGGCCAATAAAAGTTCTGCATAAAATGTGTCTTTGTACTCTTTATGCCTATATGACCTGCAAAGGGAATATCGTGGGCTATGGCTAGATGTGCCAGATGGTAGGCTCTGGGCACTACCAATTACTGTATTCCTCACCCTTTCAGCTTCCCTCAGGGGTCCACTTTCTATATAGTAACCCTCTGTCCCATTATAAAGATTCCCAATATCATTGAGAATCGGGAGCCTCCCTAGCGACATCCCTCAAACCTTGTAGTGTAGGATCTGAGAGCTGAGCCTGTCTCAACTCTTTTTTTGTAACACTTACTAGCTCTTCTTCCACAGGAAGTCTGGAATCCTCTGACAGTGGTGCCTCACTGTCAGCCTGGGTACTACTACTCACCTCTGCCCTAGCAGTCACTCTGTCCAAGGGAACATCAGTACTCACAAGCAGTTGTAGCTCACCTTTAGTCTCACTGCTACAGCATAGCTCCCTCCCTGAAGTAGTCACCTCACCAGTCCTGGCTTCAAGTGTGCAGTCTGTCTACCCCCCCCCCCAGGCTACCAGACCCACATACTTGTCTCCAAGCCTGACTGTATGTAACTGCATGCATACAAGGTACTGCATTATCAAAATGATTCCCTATCAGGACATCTGCAGAGATCTCCTCAAACACACTCTACTTGCTTGCTTCCTTTTCTACCCTCCCAGTCAAGGTGAGCCCTAGCCAAAGGTATTTGGAATGGGGTCCTTCCTAAAAGTCTGACTGGAGTAGACTACCCAAGCAAGTAGTGCTTCTCATTAACCATTGCAGGCTTCAAAATGGTTAGGTGAGAGGCTAGGTCTCTCTTAGCAGTGTCCTGTTTTTCATCTACTAAGGTAGGATATAACCTATAACCTCTTGTGGTACTTTGATACCCTTGTTGTCTCCAGACACCTTACTGCTGGCATTCTGTTATTCCCACTTACTGGCTCTCCCACCTTTTGTTCTTCACCTTGCCACTACATAGCCTCACTGGTTGCATTTAAAACATTTAACCCTTTATTTTTTTATTTATTTATTTGCAGTTTGTTAACCGGGAGACTCCACTGGGCCAAAATGAGCCATTTTTCAATAGAGGCCCAGGGAGTAAAGTTCCATGTACAGGCATAAAAAACACAGGAAGAATTAATATAATTAATACAAATAAATAGCATATTGGTCGAGGACCAACCCTTGTTCCTGGACATGTACCTGAACTAGTGGTGTCTCCTGGTACTGGCAGACTCTGTTGGGGTTGTATAGGCTGCCCAACATGGGTTCCCTTAGACCCATGTGAAGCACTGGATATCCCTTTCCTGTGCAGTGATGTTCTGTTTGCTAGGTATAGATCTCCCTTTTTCCCAAACTCATCTGCGGTATTGAATTCCCTATCTGTCAACCAGATTTTCATGTCCTCAGGCAAAGTGCTAAAGGCTTGTTCCCTCATCAAAAGGTTTGCCAGCCCTCCAAAAGTGATGACTTGACACCCACTCACCTATCTATGAAAATAAGTGCTTAAATCAGCAATATATTCATGCAAACTTTCTTCTATATTGTGTTTATGCTCACCAAATAGTTTTCTATAAGCTTCAGGTGTTAAAATACTGTAATAAACAATTTTAACTGTAATTTAAGCAATCAGTATCAGACAATTTAGAAACAGCAGTTGCAGCTTTACCATGGAGTAAGGGGGTCAGGAACCATACCCAGATCCCTTGGTCAACATTATACTCTTTACAAACCCTTTCAAACATATGAATAAAAATATCAAAATTATCACCCTCTGTAAATTATGGAAGAAATTTACTGACCTTTATTGCTTCTGAAGTTTGGTTATTCCCTTATCCATTATGTCCATGACCCTGGTGAAGAGTCAGCATCTCCTTTTCATGTTGTCTCTGCCTCTCCTTTTCTTCAGCCTCCAAATGTCTCAGTGTCTCATTTTCTTTGGCCTCCAGATGTCTCAGCCTCTCTGATGATTCTAGTTCCAAGCATTTGGCCTCCAGTTCAAGTATCTTTAACTCCAGACAAATTTTTAAGTCCTCTGTGGGAAGGTTGAACTATCCATTTTCTGAGATCTGTACATCTCCAAGGCCAGTCTGGTTGTCCTTCTGGTTGCTGGTCTGTGATGCAGCTGTGGCTAAGGCTGCAATCAATTCTGCTTTAGTCAGGTTGACATGCACTAATCCTTTGTCCTGGCACATCTCAGCCAACAGGCTCCTTGCCAGCTTGCCATACTCCTCTGCTGACACCCTTGCCTGCTCTCCCTAACTAAGCTAACAAAAAATAAATATAACTACTGTGATATGAAACTCTGAATGGTCACCATGTGGCTGTTTGAGAGTACAAACAACTTCTTTAGTGACCACTATTTTCAGGCTACAGGAGTTCTATACCCACACCACTAAATCCCAGTAAGTGATATGGTGATACCACTACTGTCAACCAATCAATGTGATGACCCACCAGTGGACCAGTAATCAAGGAGCCTCAAACCTCACCACTGGCACCAATGGGGGAATGTACACTGAGAGGATGACAAGTTACAGTCACAGTATTTCCAGCTGCAGCTTTCTGCATCACGTGCAATTTCCCTTAAGAGCACACAGAGACCACAGTAAGTCTGAGGCTGGTTTCTCCCTCTTTCTCCAGATCCCCAAGTAAGACTCTCCACTGGCACAGCTACAGAGTTGAGATCTCAGCTGAGTGGCCAAGCCAAGACCTCCAGCACCCTCTCTGTCCAACCATTGCTTTGTGTCCTGCCCAAGTAGCTGACACACACACACTCTATGATGTTTGATTTATACACACAAACACACACACACACACACACACACACACACACACACACACACACACACACACACACACACACACACACACACACAAACACACACACACACACACACACATACACACACACTCACCTGGGAAAGGCTGGCACAGGTTTACTAGCTATGCTTCCTTTTGCCCAGACTATAAGGTAGTTATCACTGCCAACACTGAGCTCCTTATCAGCTACATTAAGGCCCTTAACAAAGGGTGTCCAATCTTACTGTGTAATGTTACTATTAATACAAATGGTAGTTTGACCAAGAGCAAGACGATTAGGAGTGGTCCACAGTGTCACCAAATAAATATGTACTCTCAGAACTTAAAAAAAAAAACAAGTAATCTCCATGGTACCCCCAAAGTCTCATAACAACCCACTAAACAAGTATAGTGGGTCCAAAAATGAAACAGTGTAAGAAACTTCTCTGTGTGGAAGATTTTCAGTCCATATATCTCTAGTTAATCACAGTTTATTAATCAGATCAGATCAGACAATAGTAGTAGAAGTAGCAAACTTAAACTCATCTTAAGTAAAAAAAATAATAAAAAATATATAATTCTACAGAATTACTAAGTATTTGAAAGTAATCCAAGCAAGGCAGTATCTCTAGACAGATCAGCTGCAACAAAATGGTTAAATATATTTAATAATAAATAATAAAAGAATAAGACAATACTAAATATATATTTAGAGTGATATCAGAGTTCAAAATCACAGAAAATATTTAAAACAACATTGCTGGACAGTGTCAAATAAATAAAGAAAAATATATAAACTAAGCTTTACTATATTCCTGACTATATCTAAGAGAATTACTATATCCTAGTTAACTTACTTAAGAGCAAGGCAGATGTGTGGTGAATGGGTCTTCTTTAGTTATTGTCAGATCCAAGAGAGAATACAGAATACTGTCTCTCACTAAGCAACTTCTTAAATTAATATCTCAAATATTACTGCTAGGATAGTTTGTAGAATGACATAATTGCTTGTCATCAGACTCCTATTTCCCAGGCCCCAAAACAACCATTGATGGTAGCTGGTAGCATTTAGCATCTACTTGTGAAAATACATAGACCTCAGATCTTTGGCAGATGCTGAAAACCATAAAACAATTTACATTCCTCCACATTTAAAGACAATACAGAAAACTTCTCAGCACAGATGTTATGTCTCCTTGCTGCCATAAAGTAATTTAATTTCAGCTATTTTTTCTAAAATTTAC
The DNA here is from genome assembly GCF_019279795.1 of Protopterus annectens. Taxonomy (NCBI): domain Eukaryota; kingdom Metazoa; phylum Chordata; order Ceratodontiformes; family Protopteridae; genus Protopterus; species Protopterus annectens. Next base: position 1,402,563,263 of record NC_056743.1, on the reverse strand, counting down.
TATACTGAGTTTAACCTCCTGTATCCAGTTTCCACTGTTAAAAAAACACATCAAAACAGTTGCAATAGTGCCTGTACATTTCTTCTCTTTTGCAATAGAGTACATTGTGGATACATTTCAAGCATTTTGCAAAAACCTTTTCAACACACACTTCTGTACCAGCAGTTTGATATAGACATGACATACAGTTGTAATACATTTGTAACTCAAACATCTTATATGAATCATGTTGATATTCACAAATGACATAAAAATATTTACAAAATTCCAGATAGCTGGACTGGCAGTAATCCACTTCTGTCACAGTGGTCGCTACCATATTGGAGCAAGGCATTCAAGAATTTATGGTAGATCCTGGATACTGATGCATGTGACATCCTCAACTTGTCTCCTGTTGGTCTCTGAAATGTACCTATAGCTACAATTCTAAGTGCTACACATATCTTTGTCTCTACTGGGATGGATTCCCCTTGGTTTGCCCTGGCTCTGAGTTGAGGACAACACAGGTTGCAGAGTTCCTGTAATGTGTCTGTGTCCACCCTGTAGTTAACTGTAGTTTGAAAAGTCTTCTCCTTCTTGGCCATGGTCTATTAGAAGTCGCAGCAGCATAGACTTCAGTTTGTTGCACATACACATGAATCAAAGCAACAGCAGCTGCTAACATTGTTTCTGTGTAGACTCTTTTCCATTGCTGTATTCCAATAGGTTTTGGAATTCACAGGGAAAACCAGCACTGAGTCTACACAGTTGCTTTATAGCTTGTTGAATAGCTCCTCCATCTTGGGTTGGTTGATTAGCATAGAAATCAGCTGCTTATCCGGAAATTTGCATGCCACAGTGTTTACCTTATTTGCATGGCTCTAAACACCATGTAGAGCTGCTTATTGAATCCAAAACAGTGCACAACTGTGTAGGCTTTATTTAATGTGGCTGGGTATTTTTTTGTATATTTATTATTTTGTACCTTTGCATTTACTGAAATCTTACAACTTTTTATATTTTTTATACATGTTTTAGATTCTTGTATTGAATGTGGAGCTTTTCTTCTTGGTTCATCACTGAAAATGGATTTTATCCCAATTAGACTTTCCTGGTCAAAAAAAAGATAGATAGATAGATAGATAGATAGATAGATAGATAGATAGATAGATAGATAGATAGATAGATAGTTAGATAGATATATGGATAGATAGATAGATAGATACTTACATTATATACTTTTTCACAGAGAGTTTAGAGCAAGACAATATAATGAAAGTACAACCCAGTTAAGTTACCTTTTTTTGTTTATATTTGCTTTTTAATGTAACAGCACTGAATAGGTTATGGGATAAGCAAGGTAACATTAGCTTTAAATTGAACTTCTCTCCCATCCCACCCTCTCCAAAAAGATTCTAAATAATCACTGACTGCTATTGTTTTAAGAGCAGAGGCCTCTTCTTTCATCATTTATTTATTTATTTATTTATTTATTTATTTATTTACATTTGTTGTCCGGGAATGTCCGACTGGACATAGGACCATTTTCAACGGAGGCCCAGGGAGAAAAGCTCCACAGTTAAAATAAACAGACAGTAGTTACACTGGATTACATAGCAATTAATTACAAACATATTTACAGATGAAGAACATAGTACATCAGTAGACAACTAGAATCTTTATCTGCGAAGTACATAACAGACATTAACAAATGTTACAATAAGAAGTTCTTGCTGTATAATACGTAGTAGGCTTATGAGCATCTGAGCTTGCTATAATCAAGGTAGTTGGTGGGGTGGAAAGAACGGTAGTGGTTGGATGGGGTGGGTGATATTAGAGTGGGAGTCTGTACAGTACTTTACTTTTAAGATGTTTATGTAACAGAAGGTGTGTATGTATCATGCATGAAGTGGCTTTTTTTTCTCCTTACTGTTGTGCCAGAGTTCTGTTACGACATATTTGTCACTCCTGGGTCATTCACCTGGAACCTGTTCATCCAGTAAATGGTTATCTAGTGACATTGAACCTGTTTACAAATTTGCCCTTTATCCTGTGGGTTTAGAAAGGAAAAGGGCTGAGCTATACAATTCAGAACTAAAAATCAGTTACCACATGCTTTTACTGCATTTGAGTCTTACTGCCTGATTGTTCTCTTAAGCTGTGAAGACCATGGTGAGTTGTTTGTAATCATTTTTCTATTTCTATAAAATGCCATATCACATCAACCATGGCATGTGAGTCTGTAGAGTACTTTACTTTTAAGATGTTTATGTAACAGAAAGTTTGTATGAATGTGTATGTCATACCTCTCAGCTGTTCAGAATTTTGCAAAACATCCCTGATTTTAACAGCACTTGTGTTCTATTATCCATAAAAATATTTGATTTTCTGGTAAATCACTGAAGATTAGTCAGCTAATAATGTTAAACATTAAAGTTTTATGTTTCTAATCATTCAGAAAATGCATGATTGCATCAGTGTTGATGCAAAATTAGTTGTTCCATTAATTTCTTAACTCAGTTAAAGTAATATTTGAAATTTGCCACAGTTTTGGCCTTTTGTCCACCATTAGTTTTATATTTGTCCAACATTCTTGCACAAAGAAATTGATAGGTATGTTATGTCTGAGTGTGTGTGTGTGTGTGTGTGTGTGTGTGTGTGTGTGTGTGTGTGTGTGTGCACCTGTATGTCTGTAGGAGGACCTGTGTGCATGCACGCATGCGTGTGACATATATTTGTATGGGGGTGTGCAGGTTTGTGCACGTATATATGCCTTTGTGTGTGTTATGCATGTGCGCATGCATATGTATGTGTTGTGTAAGATGTCTGTGTGTGTGTTTCTGCAACTGTGTGTGTGTGTGTGTGTGTGTGTGTGTATGTGCGCATACGTATATGTATCCGGGTGCATATGTGCATGTTTGTATATGTATAAATGCATATTGTGTTGAAGAGCACAGTTGCTTTCTTTGTCATTTTGTATGCATTTGAGAGCCACTATAAACATTGCTGCTTTAAATGAGCTTTATTTATAAAATATTGTTTATTTGGAGAAATAATACTGTATGAACATTAAAAATTAAATGAGCTTTCTAATACAACTAAAGGAATATGAGTGCTGTAGACACACATTGGCTAACCCTTGTAGATCCAGCACTTAGCAAATACAAACTGTATCTCCCTGCCATGTGTATTGCTTTAAAATATGCACATAACTGCAATAATGCAGAGTATCATTTTAGGACAGCGGTTAAACAGAGCAGTTTGGTCAAATATAATGCTGTTCATAATAAGGCAACTAGGGTACTATTCTATTAATAAGGCACCATTCGCAGGTACTGAGTGACAGTAGCATGAATAGTGTCTGTGCTGATGCAACACAAGTGATGAGATGCCACCTTGTTTTGGGATGGTTTAAAAACTTTATGCAGGAGTTAATAGAAGATCAGGTTTCTGAAACTGTATACAGTGTGTACAGTCATTTTAATTCATACACTAAATTGTGGTTGCACTGACATGAAGTACATAACCCAGGCCTATAGTTGTGACTAGTGCAGTGTTTGTATATGCTCCATGAGCCAGTTCTATGGCTGTGACTAGTATTGTGTTTGTGTATGCCCTATGAACCAGTCCTGCAACTGTAACAAGTGCAGTGTTTGTATTCACTAAGAGATCCAGGCCTAAAGCTGTGACTAGTACAGGATTTGGATATACTCTGACTAAAAACTAGTAGCAGAACTCTACTTACTCCATGATGTACTCCTCCATCTTCTCAGTTTCTGGACAGCTTATGTGCTACTGATGTGTCCACATGTTACAAGGGCAGCATTGCTGACACATAACAGCCCTTGTGTTTTACAAACAGCATTAGACCTGCATTCTCTTCCTTCAGGGCAGGTATATGCTAAGTACACTGTGCCTTACAACTGCTGGGGTGTGGAATCCTTTCATTTCTCTGTCAATCATTACTGGCTTCTCATGTTATTACTGAAGTGGGATTTCTGAATATAATTATGGTGAATAATAAGTTTGTTATGCTGTTAATTCTAACCATGGGGTTTTGTTTAATTTGTACCAGTTGCAGTTATAGCTGGCACTGGCAGAATTTGCAGTTCCTTATATCTAATTAGTGTGCACTGCTTGTTGTCTCCTGCTTATGAAACACTGCATTTATTACTTCCAATACTTATATAGAATGAGGCAGTTTTGCTCACTGTATGCTAACAGATACGAACTTCCTTCCTTTCATGAAGACAAGCTGATTCTCTTCTTTTCTGGACCCTGACTGCAGTATCAAAGGTGTTTTATGCCATGTCTTCAGCAGAGTCCATTAACCGTTTACAAAGCAGAAGCTTATGTGTGTATTGTGTATGTATATTATATATATATATATATATATATATATATATATATATATATATATATATATATATATATATATATATATATATATGCATGCATATGGATCTAGGACTTTTGATCGAAAGATCAAAAGCCCAAATTTATTATCACTGAACATACTTTACCAAAAGCGCTTTCACAGAAAAAGCACTTACGGTAAAGTATGTTTAAAAAAAAAACAAAAAAACAACATTAAACCTGTCTGTATGCAGGGGGGGCAAGCCCCCCTGCACCACCACACCCCCTACTTTAATATTCTCACTCCCGAGGTCGCACTAAAGTGGGAAAAAGGGAATTTTCCATTATCTGCACCATAGTACGACCGGCACAATGAGCATACTTATCCGAAAGTGCTGCTTCAGTTAACAGCACTTTTGGTTAAGTATGCTCAGTGATTTCTGCTTTGGTGGAAAGTACATTTGAGATCTGTATGGATCCCATGTATATGTATGTATGTATGTATATATATATATATATATATATATATATATATATATATATACATATATGTATATAATACCTCTCAACCACTTAAAGCAAGAAATCTAGACAAAGCCTAAAATAATGGGGGGACAAAAGGCCAAAAATAGGGACAGATTTTAGATGTTACTGTTATAAACTTAGAAAGTTGTTAGAATAATAGGATTTGTGTTAGTATATGAATTCTGAAACTCAAATGAATGCCATTTTTTAATGACTTCAGTTCTCAGTGATTTACCAGAAAACAACAAATTTTATGAAGAACAAACTAAAAATATGAGGCAAAAATCTGGACATCCTGCAAAAATCTGGATACTTGAAAGGTATGATAAGACTTGTATTAGCATGCATTTTTCTGAAGGATGTGAAGTCTGAAACTAAAATATACGTCATTATTTAATGACTTCTGTCATGAAAAGAGATGCTGCCAGCCCAGCTAGCTGGAATTTTGTAAATAATTATATGTCATTTGTGAACATTAATATGATTTGAAGTGTATGTCATATTGCACAGATGTGTGCTGAAGAGATATTTTGAGATGCTGACTCTTCTCCATGGTCATGGAGGTAATGGGGATGGGAGTAACTGAACCCCAGAAGCAACAAAGGTTAGTAAATTTCTTCCACAATTTACAGAGGGTGATATTTTTGACAGTTTTATTCATATGTTTGAATGGGTGTGTAAACAGTATAATGCTGATCAAGGGCTCTGGGTATGGTTCCTGACCCTCTTACCCCATGGTAAAGCTGTAACTGCTATTTCTAAATTGTCTGATACTGATTGCTTAAATTACAATAATGTTAAAAATTGTGTGTTAGAGTGTTTTAAGTTAAAACCTAAAGCTCATAGAAAAAAGTTTTGTAAGCATAGACGCAAGGCAGATAAAAGTGTGTGTTAATATATTGCTGAGTTGAGCACTTATTTTCATAGATGGGTGAGTGGGTGTCAGGTCACCACATTTGAAGGGCTGACAGCAAGCCCTTAGCACTTTGCTTGAGGATATGAGGATCTGGTTTGCAGATATGTAATGCAGCCATTAGTCCAGGTACACCTCCAGGACCAAGGCTTAAATGTTTAAAATGCAACCAGTGGGGCCATGTAGCATATAGATGTTCTTGGAGGTAGGGTGGGGAACAAAAGGTGGGAAAGCCAGTAAGTGGGAATGACAGAATGCCAGCAGTAAATTGTCTGGAGACAACAAGGATACCAAACTACCACAAGATGTTATATCCTTGCTTAGTAAATGGGAAAGAGGAAACTGTTAAGTGATACACAGCATCTGACTTAACCAATATGAAGCCTGTAATAGTTAAAGAGGAGCACTACTTGCTTGGGAAGTCTACTCCAGTCAGAGATTTAGGAGGGACCCCATTCAAATCCCTTTGGCAAGGGTTCATCTGGACTGGGAAGGTGAAAAAGGAAGCAAGCAAATAGGTGTGTTTGAGGATATCCCTGCAGATGTCCTGATGGGGAATGATTCTGATAAAGCAGTACCTTGTGTGCATGCAGTGACACATAGTCAGGCTTGGAGACAAGCATGTGGATCTGGTAGCCTGGGTGGACCCAGACAGACCACAGACTTGAAAGCAGGACTGGTGAAGGAGAGCCACAGCTGCTTGTTGGTAATGATGTTCCCTTGGACAGAGTGACTGCAAGGGCAGAGGTGAGTAATAGTACCCAGGCTGACAGGCACCGCTGTCAGAGAATTCCAAACTTCCTGTGGAAGGGGAGCTGAAAGGGTTACAAGGAGAGAGATGAGACAGACTCAGCTCTCAGACCCAACACTACAAGGCCTGAGGGAGGTAGCTAGTGAGGCACCTGATTTTCAAGGAAAGGGAGAATCTGTATTCTGGGACACAGGGTTACTGTATAGAGGGTGGACCACTGAGTGAGGGCTGTAGGATGAGAGAATACAGCAGTTGGTAGTGCCTAGAGCCTACAATCTGGCACTTCTAGCCATAGCCCATGATATTCCCTTTGCAGGCCATATGGGTATAAAGTGTACCAAGAGACATATTATGCACAACTTTTATTGGTCTGGGATTTCCAGAGATGTAACAGGGTACTGCTGGGCCTATGAGCAGTGCCAAAAGGTAGGCAAGAGACAGGGTTATGGTTCCTTTGATGCCTTTGCCTCTGATTGAGGAGCTATTTCAGAAGGTAGGTATGGATATTGTGGGGCCTCTGAGCACCCCAAGTTCCACAGGGAAAAATGATATCCTAGTGGTAGTAGATCATGCTACCAGATACCCTGGAGCAGCAGCCCTATCCTCCATTGAGACAGAAAAGGTGGCAAATGTTTGTTAGAAATTCTCAGCAGGGTAGGTTTCCCAAAAGAAATATGACTGACAGAGGTACCAATTTCATGTCAGACTTGCTAAACTTGAAAAAGGAAGCCGGCAAGATGATAAACCTCAGCAGATGCACCAGTTCCAGGCACAGTGATGCTGATAAACTGCAAGTTAAAATTTTATTTAAAGCTCAACAATAATAGGCTTTTTGTCAGTGTCCCACACCAACTTCATCAGAAAAACAAACAACACATTCCAGCTTACACCTTAATAAAAAGCTCAGCATAGGGTAATGGGACTTCTAGATTTGATTAATAATCAGTGGGAGGGTGAGTTAATCCCACAAGGAGTCTGTTGTTGCATATGTCCTAAACCTCAGGACAAGGCTCAGGGAACTCATGGGCTTGGCCCAAGAGAACCTGGCAGAAGCCCAACAGTGGATAAAGGTCTGGTATGATAGGAATGCTCAAGCTAGAGAGTGCTCTCTAGGGCAGCAGGTTATGGCTCTCATTCCTGTCAGACACAACAATCTGCAGGCAGCTTGTGGTAAGGAAGGTCAGTAATGTTAACTACATGGGTACAGATTTTACAATGTTAACATGATGATAACTTACCATGATAGGGAGACCCAGGTGCTAAGCATTAGCAGTACAAGGTAGGAGGAGTCTGAGGAAGATCTGTAGCTTACAGTGAGTCAGCCAGCCAAATCCCAAATTACTATTGTGGAGCCTAGGGTTGTGCAGTCATATGATATGACACTGCAGCACTGCAGTGGGGTTAGTAATGCCAATGGATATGGGCTGTCAAGACAGGGAATGGGGTAAGGCATTCCCAAATAGGCTTAGCCCTCTCAAGCAGGGTTTCTGAAGGATCACTTAAAAAACTTTTTGAGCCTTTGGGGCAGTTAGAAATGTCACAAAAGGAGATACTGCCAGCCCAGCTAGCTGGAATGTTGTAAATAATTATATGTCATTTATGAATATTAATATGATTTATATACAAGTGTGACAGAAGGAGATACTGCCTGCCCAGCTATCTGGAATTGTGTAAATGGTTATGTGTCATTTGTGAATATCAACATGCTTCATGTAAGATGCTTATGTTACAGATGTATTAGAATTGTATGTCATATTGTACAGGCATATGTGCTGAAGAGATATTTTGTAAAGTACTGAGCAGAAATGTGTATACACTATTGTAACTGTTTAGATGTATTTATTTTAACAATGGAATCTGCAACACAAGATGTTAACTTCAGAACAATAGTTGAGATTGAAGTACTTTTTGGCTGGGCCATAAAAAGATGTTATCTCTCAGTTTCAGTGCAGTAACAGACACACTGTCTAGACCTAGAAGCTTTTTGTATTGTCTTGGAAGTATCTATTGTTTTATGACTTCCAGGATCTGCCTTAGATCTAAGAAGGGCCATTTGTATGTGTTTTGCTAGGTAGATGCTAAATGCTACCAGCTGCATCATTGGGGAGTTTCACCTAGGATAGTCAGGTGACAAGAAGTGATGTAATTCTGCAAGCTATCCCAGCAGTAATTCTTGGGATATTAATTTAAGAACTCTCTGAGAGAGAGAGAGAGAGAGAGAGACTGAGCATTTTGTATTTTGTTTTTGACCTGACAAGAACATCCACTCACCATATCTGCCTTCCTACTCTGTAAGAATTCAGACATGGAAAACTTTACAATACAAAAAATAAGAAGACAAAGAGTAAAAGTAGAAAAGGAGATTATTACTGGAGAAGTTAAAGAAACAGAAATTGAGGTTATGGAGTACCTGCCAAGTGAAGGATCCAATGTAAAAAATCTAATTCAGAAAGCACCACAGCAGGATAGAACAATGAATATCTAAATTAAGGGGAAACCAGTGGAACAGGAAGCAATTTATCAGGTGCCATATGAAGATATTTGAAGCCTTCCACAGGAAACCAGTATAAATGTTCACTTGAAGCTAGACAGCAAGGGAAGGAACAGAAAACTGTGGAAACTCTTGATGCAGTCAGTGTTGAAGAGTGATAGGCTAGTGTGTTCCCATATGACAGAGCAACTGGTGGCATGGCATGAAATTTAAGAGAATGTGCCACAGAAAGATGCTATAGAACTTTCTATAGAATTCCCACAGGAAATGAAAAACATGTGCCCTCATTTTGAAAGAAAATGAGCTAAGAGAAGAGTTGCTTGATTTACTAGACATAGATAAAAATATTAAGATCAATGAAATAAAAAGACTGCAGAAGGTCAATAAATCCCAAAAAGTCAGAAGTCTGATAAAACAGATGAACACAGTAATTAGGACTGTCCATAGAGAGCCATGTGATATATTACTGTGCAGTTGTATTAATAATTGATAAGGTTCTACCACAAGAACACAGGGTAGTAAGGGAAAGAAAGGGGAGAAATTGAATACCATCATGGAAGTATCGAATAGAGAAAACTACAAAGCAATTAAGACAAGAAGTGTCACTGTTAGAAAAGGAAGAGGCAATAGATCAACAAAAGTACTAAGAAAGATAGATGTGATAAAAGCAATGCACAGTATTAGAACAGACCAAGATCTATCATGCACTATTGCAAATAACAAACTAAACATTTCAGCACAGGCAGAAAAACATAGAAGAAAATCCCAGAATTGGCGAACTTCATGACACCCATGCAGATGGACAGTACATTTACGACTGCTAAATCCTACACAGACGCACTCAATAAGCACCTACACAAGTGCATGGGCTGTGCTATCCCAAACAGAGCCAAGATGCTAGCCTCCAAAAAAGGAAGCCAATCTGGTGGTCCCCTGCCATCAACAAACTATCCCATGAGTGGAGGAGCTCCCTGGTCAGCCTCAGTAGGAAGCTGAGATCCCTTATAAGATCCTCCAAAAATAGCTACATAAACAAAATCACCACTAATTGTAAGGGAAACCACAAAGCATTCTATAGCTATGTCAGGAATCTCAATGACAACACCCAGATCTGCTCTGAGTTAAAGCACAATGGCATGAAAATTACAGAACCATCTGATATTGCCAACATCCTGGCGGATAGGTTCAGTGCTAATTTTACCCCCCTCTCAGCCCCTAAAGGGCCCATCTCTATACAGGAAGAATGGAAAGCCCCTGTAATCACATCTATGTAGGTAAAAGTTGCACTCTCTAAAACCAAAAACACAGCATCCATGAGACCGGACAACATCCCAGGCTGCGTTTTACATAAACTTCAGAACAAACTGGCTCTCCACCTAAGCACCATGTTCAGTCATAATCTCACATCAGGCTTTGTGCCCACTGAATGGTGCACAGCAACAGTTGTCCCACTCCACAAAGGGGGAGCTAAAACTGATCCTGGGAACTATCGCCCTATTAGCCTGACAAGCCTGATCTGCAAGGCCATGGAACGTATCATTATGGAACTTATAAACAAAGACATTGGTAACCTCCAAACTCTGGACCCCGCCCAGTTCAGGCTTGTGAAAGGCAGATCATTCCTTCTAAACCTGATTGACTTCTTTGAGGCAGTCACCAAAGCCGTAGACAAGGATAAGGTGGTTCACGCAGCCTATCCTGACCTCGCCAAGGCTTTTGTCACCATCCCCCATTCTGGAATTATAGCTAAACTCACTAAACTAGGTATAAATCCCTACATCAAAAGATGGGTTGCCAACTAGCTCACTGACAGAACCCACACTTGAAAAGTTGCAGACTCTAAATCTGACTTCAAACCAGTGACAAGTGGAGTACCACAGGGTTCAGTCCTGGGACCTCTCCTGTTTGGTATCTACTTCTCTGAAGTACAGGCTAACACAGAAGGCCTCTGGCTAATGAAGTTCACAGATGACTGTAAACTAGCAGCCATAGTCAAGTCCCCAAATGATGTGGACATCCTACAGAAGGGCCTTACTGAGACAGATGCCTGGTGTCAGATGCATGGCCTCAAGCTCAATGCCAAAAAGTGCATTATCGTCCCAATTTGGTAAAAACTCTGTACCCATGAACTACCACATAAACGGCAGTCTACTTAATTCCAAATGTGTGATAAGAGACCTTGGGATCCAGGTGGACAGTAGTATTGCCTTTAAAAATCACATTACCACATAGTCAGGAAATCCTTCTATGTGGCACACCTCATCACAAAAGGGTTCTCATCCAGGAAAAAAGAGGTCATTGTTCCCCTCTACTCAGCACTCCTTATACCCATTATAGAGTACAATGCCCCTTTTTGAATGTACCTCACAAGACATCTGCAGAAGCTGGAAAGGCCCCAGATGTACCTCACAAAGAAGATTACTGGCCTCAAACAGATGCCCTACACTGACCATCTCAAAAAACTCCAGCTTTACTCTGTAGCATATCGCCTTCTCCAAGGAGATCTCTGCCTAACATATAAAGCTGTGTTAAACCCAGAGCTGTTGGACATGCTACACCTAAAGAAATCCCAATCCCTCCAAGCTACACGCTCCCTGGACCTAAATCTTGTCACCACAATAAACAGGACATGCTAGAGGGATAGATTCCTTTCTCAGAGACTTCCTATGCTCTGGAACAAGCTACCCATCTATGTCAAGCAAAGTTCCTCATTGGCATTCTTCAAGAAAATTTTTGATGAATGGATGGGAAATAGGAAATAGACCCTGGGGATTACTTATGTGGCTCGGCTCGACAGGGGCACAGAAAAGTAACTTTCTTGGGTGGCGTAAGCCAAGGAACCTTGCTGGCTAGGCTTACTTAGACCCTTGGGCCGATAGCCTAGTACCTACCTATGAACCTATAAATATAAAAAAAAAAGTACAAAGTAAGCAATTTATTGATGACCCAAAAAGGTTTTATAGAGAATTGAGAAACAAGGTAAAAGGAATTGAAAGACCACCAAAAAAAGAAGAATAGATTCATTTTGGAGAAGTATCTAAGAAGATCCTGTGGAACATAACAAAGATGCTAAATGGATAGAAGAAGTAAAAGAAAGAATAAGAAGTTTAAAGGTACAGGATATGCAATGGGAAGAAGTAATAGCAAGAGACATTGAAACAAAGTTAAGAAAAGCCTCTAATTGGAAAACCCAGGCCCAGATGCAGTACCTAATTTTTGGCTAAACGTATTAACATCTTGACACAAAATGTAGCCATGAGTAAGAACCTTGAACAGACACCAAACTGATTAACAACATTAAAAACAATGCTCTTACTTAAGAGTGAAACTGCAAGCTAGCCTAAAAACTATAGACCAATAACTTGCCTTCCGACATGTATAAATTATACACAGGAATTGATGCTGACAGAGTTTATAGTGATTTAGAAGAAAACTCAATTATGGCATTAGAATAAAAGGGCAATAAAAGAAAGACCTATGGAACAAAGGATCATTTGTCGTTGAATAAAGTCATAGTGGAGAACTGTAAAAAGGGGAAGAATCTAAGTTTGGCATGGACTGACTACAGAAAAGCATTTAATAGTATCCCACACTCATGAATAAAAGAGTACTTAAAAATGTATATGATACACCCTACACTGGTCAACTACGTTACAGTGACCATGAAACAGTGGTAGACCACTTTGCTATTAAGCCATGATAAAGGACAAATTATTATCTCAGGGATAAAAATTCAAAGGGGTATATTTCAGGGTGACTCTGTCACTGTTGATATTCTGCCTTGCCCTTAACCCATTAAGCTGTTTACTTAACAGCTTAGGCAATGGCTATAATGTGGCTCCTAGAAAATGACAAAGTGACTTCTCATCTTCTCTTTGTTGAAGATTTAAAACTGCATAGCTCATCAGATGAGGAATTGAAAGCACAACTGCAGATTGTCAAAACTTTTTCAGATGATATAAGAATGTCATTTGGTCTTGATAAATGTGCAAAAGCAACCTTTAAAGCAAGAAAACTGCAGCACCAGGAAAACATCAGTTTGGGACAAGAATGTGATATAACACAACTTGAGCAAGAGGGAGTGTATAAATATTTGGGAATTGAAGAAGGAACAACAATAAAACATGAACAAATGTGAATAAAACTTAATAAGGGATACTTTAGAAGACTTCAAATAATGCTGAAAACAGCGTTGACATATAGGAACAAAATTCAAGCTATAAACCAATTTGCTCTTCCTGTCCTAACTTATAGTTTTGGAGTGATTGACTGGCCCCAAAATGTGTTGGATAGATTGGATAGGAAAACAAGAAGGATACTTCATGCTCACCAAATCATTTATAAAAATCACTTCATACCAAGATTATATATTCCCTATTCTGAAGGAGGGATGGCCCCCCTTGAAATTGATTACATATATAGATCTGCAATCGTGGGACTCCACACATATCTGCTGACCTCACAAGATCCAAACGTAGTGAAAGTTTTGAAACATGAGGAGAATAAATCTAAGATGACTTCTCTGCTTAATCTAGCAGAAGCATATCAGTGTCAAGCAGGAATGGAAATCAAACCAGAAGTAGATAAAACATCAGGCAGCAACTGGATGTGCCAAAAAAACAAAAGAAAGCATATAAGGTGAAGGACCAGATGAGAAGGCAAGAAATGTGGAAAATGCATAAATATAGTTGCAAGTATAGAAAATTTCTATAAGAACCTCATGTTGATCAGGAATGAACACATTAATGGTTAAGGAGAGGCAAATTCAAACCAAGAGATGAAAAGTTAATACTGGAAGCCCAAGATAGTGGGCTATGTACATGCTGGTTTACAAAGTCCATTGAACATGTGTGAGAAACAGACAAATGTTGGTTTTGTAAAACAGAATTGGAAACAGTCCCACACCTCGTTGCTGGTTGTGACATACTAATAGCAGAAGGACTGTATACTGAAAGGCATAATAATGGTGCAAGACTGTTGCACTGGAGATTGTGCAAACATGGTATTAAAGTGGCTAAAAACACAGGGAACATGAGCCACAAAGCAAAATAGAAAATGATGAAGTTTATATGACATGGGATCAACCATTACCAACAGTTCAAAAGATAGATGCTAGAAAACCAGATATAGCGGTCCATGAAAAGAAGACAAAAGTAGCATTGATCATTGAAATAGCTATACCCAGTGACTATAGAATATTGTGTACAGAGAGACACAAAGTCATAAAATATCAAGATCTGCAGGCAGAAATGAGAGCAATGTGGACAAAAGATACCCAGACAGTTCCAATAGTAGTAGGAACAACGGGTCTTATAAAAAAGAATCTAGAATCATATTTTGATACGTTACCATTCCATGTAACCCCATACAAATTGCAGTAGGAGTCATTACTGGACACATTGTGGGTGCTGTAAAGAGCACTTTTAGCTGACATCAGAGATTGAAACAATACTAATTTCATGAACTTTAATCGTACTTTGACATAGGAATGGGGTCCATTTCCGTCACGGTATTAGAAACCCAAAAGATTTGGAGAAATTAAAAATAATTAAGTTAACTAGGTACAGTAATTTATCTTAGATGCAGTCAGGAATATAGTGAAGTATAGCTTAGATGTTTTCTTTATTTATTTGAGACTGTCCTACAATGTTGTTTTAAATATTTTCTGTGATGTCGAACTCTGAAGTTACTGTGATTATTTACTGAGTATTTTCTTGTTCTTCTATTATTTATTATTAAATATATTTAAACCTTTCATTGTGGCTGATATTTGTGAGACATATTTAAGTTCTGAGAGTACCTGCATATTTATTTGTTGACACTGTGGGCCACTCCAAATACCCTCGCTCTTGGTCAGGCTACCATTTGGGTTAATAGTAACATTACACAGTAAGATTGGACACCCTTTGATAAGGGCCTTAAAGTAGCTGATAAGGACATGGTTGATGGCAGTAAAAAACTACCTTATAGTCAGGGCAGAAGGGGGCATAGCTAGTAAACCTGTGTCAGCCTTTCCCAGGTGTGTGTATGTGTGTGTGTGTGTGTGTGTGTGTGTGTGTGTGTGTGTGTGTGTGTGTGTGTGTGTGTGTGTGTGTGTGTGTGTAAATCAAATCTCAAAGACTGTGTGTGTCAGCTACTTGGGCAGGGACACAAAGCACTGGTTGAACAGAGAGGGTGCTGGATGTCTTGGCTTGGCCACTCAGCTGAGATCTCAACTCTATAGCCGTGTCAGTTGGGAATCTTATTGGAGAGCTGGAGAAAGATGGAAAAACCAGCCCCAGACTGGCTGTGATCTCTGTGTGCTCTTAAAGGAAATTACACTTGATGCAGAAAGCTGCATCTGGAAATACAGTGAGTGTGTATGTACTTGTCATCTTCCCAACGTATGCCCCCCACTGGTGCTAGTGGTGAGGATTGAGGCACCTTGATTACTGGGTCAGTGTTGGGGTGTCACAGCTTTGATCCTCAATGTTTTGCCAGAAAACAACAAATTATATGAGGAACCCAGACCAAAAACATGAGGCAAAAATCTGGACATTCTGTGAAAATCTGGACATTTGAGAGGTATGATATGTATATATATATATATATATATATATATATATATATATATATATATATATATCTATATATATATATATATATATATATATATATATATATATATACATACACACACATATATATATATATATATATATATATATATATATATATAGGGTTCCTATTAAATGATCGAAGATACATTCTTTTTAATGCATCTTGATCGAACTTGAAAGCACGAAAAGGCAAAATAATGAAACGGCATATAAGCAAATTCTTTCCCTGGAAAAGAAATTGTTTGGCCGCTTCTGTTACTGTGCTTTTTTCGTGACTGTAGTGCAATCCTGGAGTTGGTATATTTAAGTAGGGAGGTGTGGGGGCAAAGCCCCCCACTTTATGTAATGTCTTAAATGTTTTTTTTGTGGAACAGCAATTTATTTCCCTTGGAAAAAAATCACTGTTCTAAGCATTTGAGATTGTAAGCTTTCGCTTACATGGGTTCTATAAATCATTGTTCACTTTTTTAAGCATTCGATGATTTTATATATATATATATATATATATATATATATATATATATATATATACATATGTATGTAGGTACACACACACACACACACACACACATATATATTTCAAGAAACCCAAATACATTTTTTTGGTGTATCTGTGTAAAATGACCATGTCATGGAACATACTTACATTTGAAAGGTATTATATGCAGATTCCATGCCTTTGAATACATTGACAGAAGCTTTGGCATTGATATGACTGTTATAAAGATGCTGATAATGCATCAACAACATCTTAGTAATTGGAAAACATGCACCTACTTTGCCCTATAGCTAAAGAATAAATAATCAAACATGGAGTTTTACTATACACCTTGAGAATGGCTTATTCTTAGCTGTTGTACTGGCATTGATTATTCCCTAGCAAGGAATGCAATATTTCATATCTGGCTTTGTATTCACTACTTCCAGATTCAAGCATCACTGTGTCAATGTCCTGAAAGAACTATATGGCAGCCCATCTGATAGAATTGAACCACTAGCCTACATCATCAATGACTGCCTGCTTTAAAAATGTTTCTGTATCACCTTACTGATGCATCACTTAACTGACTGCCTCATCTCCCTACAACCAAAATAATGTACTCATGACAGATAAAACTGGAAGTGACTTTTAGGTCAGAAGCCTTTCTTCCTCTTCCTGTTAGCTTCGGATTAATTTTCCATTTGCTTTCTGAACTGAAAATAGACTGCTGATGGTCAGTCATTTTTTTTTATTTCTTTATTTATTTAGGTACCTAAATCCTAGGCCTCTAACGTAAGAAATAAAGCAGCAAGACATAAGAGAGCCCATACAAAATGAAAGTGCTTGAGATATAAAATTAAAGTCTAAATGCAAACTTAAATTATCAAATGCAATTAACAAATTTAACATTATTAAGGCTGATGAAGTGTCCCTATAAGTAACTAATTAAACTCTCTTGAGCAGATGGAACTTTAGTTGCTTCATAAAGGAATGCACAGAACCATTTGCCCTAAGCAGCGATGGTAGCTAATTCCTTAGGAGCAGACAGGATATGGAAACAGAAACTTTACCAGATGTCTCTAACATGGAAAACGAAACAACTAGCAGACCATCACTTGATGACCTGAGGTGTCTAGTCAATTTACAGAGCCTTAGCAGTTCCTTAAGGTAAGGCAGATTCAGGTAGTGAGGGAAAGGGTAGGTGAGAGGGTGAGATTTTATAGGCACATCTCATGTTGACTCCCAGCCTGTACAGATTCCACAGGACTGGTGTAATATGCCTAGGACAAGCAGGAGCAGTCAAATGTCTGGACAATGAATTCTGCAGCTCCTGCACTCAAATATACACAAGCCAGAGATAGATAGCCTTACAGCATGCAATATCCAGCACCTGAACCACTGCTGCAAAGTTTAGAGTTGGTATAGTGTTTGTTCTCAGCAGTGTTCTTCACATGAAAGTAAAATGCCCTAACAAGAGCTAATACCATGTTTTTTACTGTCTATCTGTTATCATGAACCACATATAGATGCTGGACACAAGACACAGATCCCAGCCTGTTATCCCCATATGTTATAAAGGGGGAAAGCAGGTGAAGAGGTGATCGATGATCAGTGGTATGAATAAGCACAGTTTCACTCTTTACAGGGCTGAGCTGAAGGCAGTTAAGCCTCACCAGTAACTAGTTAAATCCAAGGAGTCCTCAAGAATAGTAAATTCATGTAGAGAATCCTAAGGAAAGGAAAGGTAAAGCTGTGTGTCACCAGTATACAAGTCATAATAAATGTCTCAGCCCATAATGGCTTTCCTTAGCAGCAGCATAAATACCATGAACAACGAGGGATGCATAATGACACCTTGAAGTATCCCACATGCCAGAGGTGGTGAACTAAAGGAATCACCAGATACCACCGTTACAAGTGACTCAAAACAGAAGATTTAGACTACTCCAATATGGTGGCTGCTAAACCACAATAATATTATAAACACTTAATGAAGATCTCATGGTCCAGGGGATCAAAAAATACCAAAGGAAAAAGTGGGAACAAGATTGATTCTTTGCTATATGGCGGTCATTTTTTATTAGAATGAGGGTAATCACAGTGCTGTGTTTAGACCAAAACACAGACTTGCATGGGTCTATGACATCATGAGAGCTGAGAAAGGAGTACAGCTGAGCATAAAATACTTGCATAGTAACCTTCTTGATAAATAGAAGGTTAAAACAATAAAAATCCAGTGCCACCTACATTAAATGTTATTCTGTTATTTGGATGCAATATTTTTTTTATGGTCATGGTTATCCCATGTAAAGTGTTAATTGAGTTTATTTAATAAAATGATCTCAGTGATAAATGTTGATGTGGTTTGCTTGTCAAAGTTTTTTTGGACAAATATAGCTTGCTTGCAGGCTTATTTGCCCAGTCACTCCTGTGCTGTTGGGCGGGATGTATTAGAGTAGCTTATGTTGAGTGGTAAAGTTTTATTTGGTTCATTAAGGGTTAAATGTTAGGTAGAAATGGAGGTTTGGTTAGAACAGGAAGTGAGACAGTGATAGCCTTGCCCTCCATCCAGAATTTTTCCTGGACTATCCAGAAGTCAGAACAATTGTCCTGTAGTCTGGAAAACACCATACAAACGCTGGTAATCTGTTTGTTTTGTAAAAATACAGACTCTGAACTATGTTTTTAATTCACATAAAAGCTTTGCTAACATGATGTGATCAGTGAAAAATAAGCCCTCCTGCCTCTCCTGACATGACAAATTACATCACAAAATGGGCATGGATGTGGGAGGAGAGGGTGGGAAAAGGGGGGATAGATGAAATTAAGGGTGGTGCCAGGGTTGTGCGCACTGTCCGTTTCTGGGCACAATAGGTAGCAACCATAGGCAGTGATGACTAGGGTTTTAGATTTTATAAGGTCATGCTTGGGTTTAATTACACCTTTTTTGGATTATTTTTTGTGCAACCCACCCTCCCTTACCTTGTACTAAGGATTGGTGGGGATATTTTGACCTTGATGTTTAAGGTTACAGATTAATAGGGTTGAGTAAGAGTTGATCCAGTAGAACCCATTTTCTGCTCACCCCCTTTGATGGTTGACTATTCAGAAGGGAGTGGTGATACACTGCTTCAGAAATTGTGGTGTGTTGTATCTACTGATGAGATTTAATACTACTTATATTGGGTATGGAAGATAAGCATTTTCTACATTGCCTATATGAAATCTTATTTGGATGTAATCGTGTTGCTTATTTATGTGCACAGTTACTCCTTGTAATGTGTTAACTGAATTTATTTAATAAAATGGTCACAATGGCAATTTTGGTGTGATTTGTTTGTCAGGGGTTCTTTGGACAAAGAAAATAGCATTTTTATTCATGAGTGGGCATGAGACTGTTGCATTACAGTCCTGTCAATGTTACCAATCAACATCTGGTAATCATCCTTCCTTCAACATGGCACACTGAGCTGGAGGTTTTCCTTACTACTGTTGCATTTCTCACTCAATGCAAATTATCTTTCTTCTGTTAGCCCTGAGCTTTCACTGCTCATTAGATCCACTTTCTTGCCCTTACATCCCAGCTTCCTATCTGCATTTTTTCACTTGACTCCCAATACCTTGCTGACATTTGACTGTAATGTGGAGTACTTTAGTAGCAAATGCTTGTATTTAATGACAGTATGATCAGTTTGACACTGTTCATGTTGGGATAACATGGGATGGAACATCCCAGGGAGCTGCAAGTATATTAACAATATTTCTGTAGTGATATACCAATACCTATCTACTTTACTTGATGTAACTTTGTAGAATTCTTAATCAGACTTTTTTTTTTCTTTGGAGTGGTTCCATTTTGTAGATGGGTGGCCTACTGGCACAGCAAGTATCATTGCCTCCTCACTGCAAGTAGTTTTCCAGTTCGATTATTGCCTGGGGTGGTGTCTGGAAAGAGTCTACATGTTGTCCTTGTGTCTTTGTGGGTTTTCTACTTGTTCTCCAGCTTTCTACCACCTTTCAAATTGCCCATAAGTGCCTGTGAAGTGTACGAGTAAGGGAGTGATTGAGTAAGTGAGCGAGTTAGCGAGTTAGCGAGTGTGTGAATGAGTAAGTGAGTGAGTGAGCAAGTAAGTGAGTGAGTAAGTCAGTGAGAAAGTGGGTGACTGAGTATGTTTTAAAATAGGCTGACACCTTGTCATGAGCACACTTCAAAAAGACATAGTCAGTGTTACCTATGTGACCTTGTAAAGGATAAAGCATATTATTGCAAACTGGGCAGATGGATGTTCTAAAGCTTTCTCCTTGTGGATCATTTATAAAAGGGGTCTAGCTCACTGGACACAGTCCAATTAACAGAGAAATACATATGTAAAACAAATTAACTCTGGAAACATTGAACAAAACCTTTGCTTGCTTTTTATTTTACTTTCCTGTTACATATCTTTTATGTTATAATGTGAATTACTTTGTACAACTAGCATGGGTAGTCAAAATACTAAGTAAGTAAAACATGCAAATAAATATTTTTCTCTGCTTTCTTCAGGTAATTGTGAAGACAGGACAGCTGGTCAATATATGATTTTAATTAGAGCTTATTTATTTTATTGCATTTTTAACCAGTCTAGAACAATGACTCCTATGAACCTTTTCAGGGTCATCATATAAGCAGTGATACTTGCTCAGAGCCTTACAGTTAGACAAACTGGGCCAAGGAGTCAAACCCTCGACCTGTAGAAACAACTCTTTAATAATTTATAGCCTTAATTCCACTTATCAACTGCCAGACTATCTGTTTACAGATTTTGAATGAAATATCATTAACTGACAACAGCAATGAGAATCCAAAGAGTAGAAAAGTACATATAATCCTAAAGCAAACTAATCACCTTGGCCTTCAAGTTTTACATGTAAGAAATGCTGTAAAAATGTCATACCAATTTTCTAAAAAAAAAATAGTTTTGTATGGATATATATGAGTAAATTTCTCTTCTTGCATTTGTTGACTGGTATAGTCCACCTGGGAGGTTTCATTTTTAGAGGAGTCTGAAAGAGTTGGGGAGACGAAAAAATGTAATAAGTTCAGGAAGCAGAATTGCAGTTAGTATTTTAACATAGCACAAGCATGCCCAGTGCGTCAGATGTCAACGAGAAGTTCATTTTGCAGAATAAATTATATATCTGTGCTGAATCAAACCTTCTACATTTAAGGACAGGCACAATAAGCTTAACCTTTTGAGGACAAATGGTTCTACTGTTCAGGATTAGTCATCTACTAAGGCTTCCCATTGTATGTGTGGGTAACTCTGTACCAAGTAAATCTTTCAAGGTGAAGTGAAAGTTATCTCATTTGGAGGAAGATTCTTCCTCTGAACTCATTTCAAACAAACCTAGGTTTAATGTCCCTTCTTCTTCTGAAATTTTCCAGGTACAAATAGTTATCTTGGTAGAATCTTTGCCCCCTTGCTTTTAACAGACAGTGTTTCCTCAGTGGCATCTAAGCTTTGAACCTTTCAACCTCATTCAATAAGTAGATTCATCCTTGAATGAGTTGCAGACATTTGAGATACAATTTCTGGTTGTACAATATTTTATTGTTAGGTGTAGCCTTGATCATTATGACTGCTGACTTAAGTGTAGTCGTTAAATTGAATTTTCAATGTTTTCTAAGATTACCTTTACACTACAGCATGTTGTGCAACAATGACATACACCTTTTCCCATTATGAAGCATTTTGTTGTTGTAATTCAACAAGAAAAACACTTTTAAAATATATGATTTCCCTACACTGATATCCCTAAGGAATAGTAGTAAACTTTAACCTTAGTGGTGACAGTGTAGGAAAAGTATGTGTTATGGCCATATAATTTAATGGGTGCACCCCAGCCAATGCACAAAGGTGCCCCATTAAAGTATAAGGATACAACACATATTACTACAAGGTGACATCTCAGTATTAAATATTAAATTTATTTGGACCATGGTTTAATAAAATGTTTATGAAGCTTTTTACTAAGAAAATGGCCCAAAAAAATAACTATGGACAACAATAAAAATGTACTATGGCACTTGACTTATCAAATCTCAGTGTAAACTGTAACATTGGAAAATCACTGTAAAAGAACTTTTAAACAACAAGTCCATAAAGGGAAGTTTCAATTCAATGAGCCAGAGTATTCATAAACATAATATGTGACTGTGTACAAAACCTGTCTGAAGTGTAAAATATTTATGTGATACTCAGCCCTGACAGAGTGGCACAACATGTAACATTTTAGAGGATCGAGCATGAGACAACATTACTAATCCCATTATGGTAATGAAGGAACATTGTATACATTGCAAGGAGCCATAATCAGTAAGGCCTCAGTGAACATTCTGAAGTTGGTGCCTCGACAATGATGACATCACCAGCCAAAACCAAAAGGGGAATCCTACACCAGAGGGCAAATATGTCCCTATACAGATGGTACAGCCAGAGGGAGTAATTAGGGTGCTATCACATCTACTCATGGAGCACGTGTATTGCTTGAAATTGGACAGTCATGTTCACAGCATAGTGGGTGTTCCAAAAGAATACAGTACCCCAAAGCTGTAACGGCGACTGCAGGCCAGTATCATGATAGATGAGATCCAGTGACATGTGCTCTGTGTCTGAATGTAGACCAGCAGTTCCTTGGTTTGTTTTTTATACCCTGACGGCATTGTTCACTTGGGCAGGCTGTTGAAATTCAGCTGTCTACACTGAGCTCTACCACTGTGACACATTAAAAAGCTTTTTTCTTCATACTCTGGTGGTATGCTAATAAGTAGTTCCAGGACTTTTCAGCCCCATTTCCCATTTATATGAAGCATTTATGCACGGCATGTTTCATTCACATTATATGGTAATGAGGGGATCTGGTGCTCTACATCTAACTATTGGTGGGTGTTTGGCTGTGTCACTGGAGTGAGCGGTTTTATGTGTGGTTGCAATAATGTGTTTGTTTACATGATACACAGGATCTAGACTGCTGCAAAGGTTGTAAACTGCTGTATTTTATTGTGCTTTGTGATAGTTTGTGTTGAACAGATTTTATACTGCCATGCTTTGCTGTGCACATCAGGTTCACACAGCCATCAGGGGCATTAAGTCTTCCTTTGGTGTGCTTGGTCTGCACTTCTATCTGGGTAATTTTCATCCGGCATGATACAGTGTTCCATGACTTACATGTTTTTTTGCAGAGGTTGCTCTTACACCTGTTTGCATACATACATACTCCTTACCTAGGTTCCTCCAGGTATACATTTGTGTTTATATTTTTCAGGAACTGTCAGAACCTTTCTAGACTGTGTAGGCTCTGACATGTAGTTGTTACTGAATATCAGTCCTATGCAACTATACAGTATGTTTGGGAAAATTGCTCAATGTTTTACCTGGTAACATAGTTTATTCTAGATGTCTGCTTATTCGGCACATAGATTCAAGATTCTGAGCTGCTAGAGCTATACCCTGCAGCAGGTGTGGGCTTCATTACTACAGACTATACTGCCCACTGTATGACTCTCAGTAAGTTACTTAGTTGTTGCTCCCAGGTCACCCTAAAAGGGAATTGTGTGGCCAGTAGGCTTATCTACTTAATAATAATAATAGATGAAGATGTTTGATAACAACAACAATAATAATAATAATAATAATTATTATTATTATTATCATCATCATCATTATTAGAGTCCCTTTCATAATTTACATAATTTACATCGTTGCAGTATGTGCTTCAAATCCAGCTGATGAGATGCTAATCCCTGCTATCCTAATGGATGCTAATGTAGTGGAGGTACTGCAAGCTTTGTGAGTTATAAATCATGTACAAATATGTGAATGGGGTGCAATAATATTCCCAAATCTGAGATCATCTAAAATCACAACAGTTTTATTTTTTGGCAGCGGTGATTAAGCCCTCTGCTTTGATGCCATTCAATCCTGAATACCACAAACAGTAACAAAGAAAGAGGATGGACACAAAGTATCACAGCATGGAAATCTTTCACAAATGCTACTGTTGAACAGCCCCTGCACATTACTGAAAGATAATGTGATAGCATCACATTCTGTGTTAATGAATTGTATTACATGTTTATTGTATATCCTGAAATCTCCTGAGATTTTCCATTACAATACAAAGTTATGGGGCAGCACAAATATTGCGCTGAATATCCAGATAACCATACAGGAGTCCATTTCCAATTGCTGTACATAGGTCACCTGACCTGCATGTTACTAACATATTTATTTCCATGCATTCAGCATGCCCCCTAAGTGAATACATTCTTAAAATAAAGCAGTTTGTACATACAGACAATATTCTGGGGTCCAAATGGAGAGGTGATAAGTCAGCAAACGAAGGAGAGTAATAGTACTGAAACTGAATTCATCCTCAATTCTTGGTCAGTATCTTCACAAGGTGGACCATGTTTTCTACAAAATCTCACCAAGGTGACACCAATATATAGACTATTTATATAGCATATATCATGGACAGAAGTAGGTGGGTGCAGAAGACCTAGGATAAAGAAGTGCCCAATCCTGGTAGGCGTACTGATGCCAGAACTGGAAAAAATGACAGTGCAGAAGCCTCAGAATATGAAAACATTCCTACAACGGGGCCAGACCAGGCCCAGGGGGAGGATGGTCCCCCTGTTGTAGAAGGAAGTGGCAGTCCACAAAAATTACAAAAACTGATACGCCAAAGAAGAGCCATAAAGCAATACAGTGGACTATTGAGGATAAGAAAGAAATTATGTATTGTTATTATGAAAAAAGCCCAGAATTTCCAGACACAAGATATACAAAAAGATTAAGAGAGAAATTAGGGGAAAGAAAAATACTTCCATAAGAAAAACTGTCAGAAGCTTCAAATGAAAATGTGCATTCATTAATACAACAGATTTGTAAAAAAAACTGGTTATAGATCAAGAAACTTTGATTTGTTTGGAAAAAGAAGCATCTGAGGAAGTGCAAAAATGTAAACAAAACCAAAAGATATTTGAAAGTATAAAAGAGAAATATGGATATGGGAAAGAAAGAGAGATTTGATATGGTGCAATATTTATGCAAAGAAGAAAGCCAAATTAACCAATATAAATAGGGCAGCCCCAAAGATATTCAAAAAGAAATACAGGCAAATGCATCCAGATATGGTGAATTTCAGAATAAAGGAAATAATATCACAAAGATGGAATGCAGAGAAGAAGATTAGTAAAGTAGAAGTTAAAAAAATAGAAGTTAAAGTTATGGAGTGCCTGCGAAGTGAAGGATTTGATGTAGAAGGTCTAACACAGGTTACATCACAGCAGGATGGAGTGAGTCCCCAAAGTGAGAAGAAACAGGAAGATCAGGAAACATCTGAAGAAGAAATATTTACATGGGAAAGAAAAAAAGATATAATATGGTGTAATATTATCCAAAGGAGAAAGCAAAACTAACCAATATAAAAAGAGGAGCACCAAAGATATTTGAAGAGAAATTCAGGCAAAGTAATCCGGACATGGAAAACTTTACAATACAAAAAAATAAGAAGACAAAGAGAAAAAGTAGAAAAGGAGATAAGTAATGGATAAATTAAAGAAATAGAAACTGAGGTTATGGGGTACGTGTGAAATGAAGAATGCAGTGTAGAAAATCTAATTCAGAAAAGCACCACAACAGGATAGAGCAATGGATATTCAAATTAAGGGGAATCCAGTGGAACAGGAAGCAATTGGTCAGGCACCATAAGAAGATATTTTGGAGCCTTCCACAGAAAACCAGTATAAACCTTCACTTGAAGCTGGACAGCAAGGGAAGGAACAAGAAACTGTGGAAATTCTGATGCAGTCAGTTTTGAGGAGTGATAGGCCAGTGAATTCCCATATGACAGAGCAACAGATGGCACAGGATGAAATTGAAGAGAAGGTGCCACAGGAAGATGCTATAGAACCTTGTATAGAATGCCCCAGGAAATGGAAAACAAGGGATGTACCCTCAGTTTGGAAGAAAATGAGCTAAGAGAAGAGTTGTTTAATTTAATAGACATAGACAGATATATCAAGATCAATGAGAGAATAGAGTGCAGAAGGTTAATAAAACCCAAAAAGTCAGACATCTGATAAAACGAATGAACACAGTAATTAGGACTGTTCATAAAGATCCATGTGATATAACAGAAGTAAACAGGATATATTACTGTGCAGCTAAATTAATGACTGATAAAGTTCTACCACAAGAACACAATGTAGAGAAAGGGAGAAATTGAATACCATCATGGAAATAGACAAGAAGTGTCACTGTTAGAAGAGTACAGAGCAGGGAACAGATTAACAAAAATACTCAGAAAGATAGATGTGATAAAAGCAATGCACAGTATTAGAACAGACCAGGATCTATCACGCACTATCAAAAATAATAAAATAACTCATCCATGCTAATGTTACTTCTATAGCATTCTCAGATGATTTAAACCTCTCTATTAATTTAACCTTTTACCACTGATCTCAACCACTAAACAAGCTGCTGTTTAACTTTTGTTTTGTTTTTGCTATTTTGTATGTAAAATTTGCTTAGTTTGTTTCTTTTTCCACTATGTATTGTATTTCATATTATGGTGCTTGTACTATGTATTATTGGAGCTTTTCTCCCCGGGCCTCCACTGAAAGCAGGCTCTTTGAGCCCAGTGGACTTCCCCAGTCATCAAACTGGAAATAAATAAAATAAATAAATAAAAAATTTCAGCACAGGCAGATAAACTTAGAAGATATGAAGACAAATACAAAAGAAAAGTGCAAAATAAGCAATTTATTGATGACCGAAAAAAGTTTTATAGAGAATTGGGAAATAGGATAAAAGGAATTGAAAGGCCACCAAAAAAGAAGAAATAGATACATTTTGGAGAAATATCTACAAAGATCCTGTGGAATATAATAAAGATGCTAAATGGATAGAAGTTAAAGAAAGAATAAGAAGTTTAAAGGGATATGTTATGAATTAGGCAGAAGTAACAACCAAAGAGATTGAAATAAAGTTAAGAAAAGCCTCTGATTGGAAAACCCCAGGCCCAGATACACTACCTAACTTTTGGCTAAAAGTATTAACATCTTTGCACGAATATTTAGCCATGAGTAAGACATTTTATTTGCACACCCCAAACAGATGCTAAACAGGCTAACAACAGGAAAAACAATGCTCCTACTTAAGAGGGAACCTGCAAGCTACCCTAAAAATTATAGACCAATAACTTGCCTTCCGATGACATATAAACTATGCATGGGAACTGATGCTGATATAGTTTATAGTAATTTAGAAGAAAACTCAATTATGGCAGTAGAACAAAAGGGCAATAAAAGAAAGTCATACGGAACAAAGGATCATTTGTTGTTAAGCAAAGTCATAGTGGAGAACTGTAAAAAGGGGAAGAATCTAAGTATGGCATGGACTGACTACAAAAAAGCATTTGATAGTATCCCACATTCATGGATAAAAGAGTTCTACACTGATCAACTACATTACAGTGACCATGAAACAGTGGCAGAGCACTTTGCATTTAAGTCATGATAAAGGGCAAATTATTATCCCAGGGATAAAAATTCAAAGGGGGATATTCCAGGGTGATTCTTTGTCACTGCTGCTATTCTGCCTTGCCCTTAACCCATTAAGCTGTCTACCTAACAGCTTTGGCCATGGCTATAATTTGGCTCTTAGAAAACAGCAAAGTGTAAAGAATTCTCATCTTCTCTTTGGCGATGATTTAAAACTGTATAGATCATCAGATAAGGAACTGAAAGTCATTTGGTCTTGATAAATCTGCAAAAGCAATCTTTAGAGCAGGAAAACTGCAACACCAGGAAAACATCAGTTTGGGACAAGAATGTGATATAAAGGAAGCCCAAATGACCAGTCCTATGTAGAGTAACCACAAGTACTTATTCTGACAAGACAAACAGCAATCTCGGAAAGTGCTTTCGTCCAAACAGATATAGGACTTTGTCAAAACCAAGTGCTTGCCTAGATGCAGCATTTAAACAGCACTGACGATCATCAATTAACAACAAAAAGTTATTTAAAGGAACATCCCTTAAAATACATAGCAACCAAATGTAAATATACATTGTTTAAAACTGTTACACATTTTTATCACACTGCAAAAATCCCCAGTTACTATAAAATACCATAAAAATATATTTTAGTATTAAGGCACTGTTTACAATTGTTATACATTTCTGTCTCACTCTAAAAATCCCAGTTACTATAAAAATAACGTAAAAGTGTATTATAGTATTAAGGCTCTTTCTTTTAAAATAGGGACCAAAGATATGTGTTCATTCATACCAAGGGGGCTGCTGGCATTTAGTTTTAATTGCCACCTAAATTCACTTTTCCCTATTCCATTAGACCAATTGCCTCCCCTGATGTTTTTCCCTATAATCTCAAGAATGCCGAACCCGAACCCATTGTATAAAGAACAAGACTGTTTGCGTGTTTAAATAAGGCATTCTTGATGTTATTGGTTTCTAAAGCATAGAGATGTTCATAAATCCTTTTCCATAGGGACCTTTCAGTTTTAAAAATATAAAACCCATTACAGCCTTGACAGACACTAACATACACTAACCCTTTCTTGTCACAATTAACTCCAGCAAGTCTTATGTTTTGAAGAGGTTCGCCTATGAAAATATATTTTGCATTCATAACAACTGGGCAGTAATTACAAGCTCCGCATCTCTTTGTTCCCTTATCTGTATTCCTTTTAGTAAGTCAGTGTTCTAATAAGTTAGTATTCTAATAAAAATTTCATATTGTGTCCCACTTTGTATGTAAAAAGTGGCCTGCTACCTAAAGTATTATGAATGTCACTATTGCATTCTAAATTGACCCAGTTCTTAATCACAATGGAGTGTTTCCAGTTTAGCTCCCTCTTACTCTTCGACAGCAATTTCTTCCTCTTATTGTAAAGCCTGTTAATGGCAGTTGTCCAACAGTCAGGTTTGCTCTTCCTTGAGGACCTTGTTTTGGTCAATGCGACCATACAGGTGTTTGGAGAAGTTCTTCAGTTTAGCTGCTTCTGAGGGGGGGGGTCAGGTGTGTTAGTTCGAATGAGACTTATTTGTGGTCAGATCTCACCAGGGAAGACCTCACAGTGGGGTTGCTACAATGGTCTCCCATATTAGTAAGCACCAGATCCAGGATGTTGGCACCCCTTTTGGGGGTGTCAACCAGCTGGTCCAGGGCATTGGAGTTAATGAGGTCGAGGAACATCTGGGCAAGTGAGTTTGAGCATGAGTAATTCACTCAGTCAATGGATGGGTAGTTAAAGTCACCCAATACCATGGTGTTCAGATGTATCTTGATAGACTCAAATAGATCCAAATAGGCAGAGTGGGTGTCCTGATTCACGAAGGAGGCCCTTTAGCTGGCAATGACTTGAACAGGTGTCTTAACAACAGTTAATTACACCTGAAATATCTCCAGGGAGTCAAACTGTTTAACCAATCTGGGGGTGTATTTATCTTTAGAATATTGACACACCACCTACTTTAGTTTTTACACTTTCAGTTTGTGGTCTGAGCATGTGGAAGGAGATGTAACCTGGTATGGCTGGGGTGCTGTCCACAGCCTTGAACCAGGTCTATAAGACTACACAAATGTCTGCACCTTCCAAGTGAGGACTGCTTCCAGTGAGTGCAGTTTCATGTTAAAACACCTAGCGTTTAGCAGCATAACATTGAGGTTGTTTTTAGATGGAGTTTTTACATCTGGAATTTTGTCCTTGAGACACTGCCTAAAAAAGGCACTATGGGGGTGGCAAGAGCCTTAGTCAATAGCTGAAATCTCAGGGGGTGACAGATGAAGACCTTCTCTGGCAAAGCATAGAGGTCTGTTGATCATGTCATTCCAGACTGACAGATACTGGTTCTCTTAGATTGACACCAGAAACTAAGCCAATTATTGAAGTCAGTCATTTTCTGTTTTAACTGAGGCATCATTCTACATGAAGGTAAAATGCTGCTGAAGACTAGGGACATACCTGCCTGAGAAACATAGTCTATGAACTCAGTCATGTCTCTCTTCATATAGTCCAAAGAGGTACAGCTCAAGTTGTTCACACCAACATGGACTATGACAGAGTCATAACAGTACCTGTTGTTGAGAGACTTGAGTGCATGTGTGATATGACAGATCCTGGCACCTGACAGACAGCGTATGGTGACCTTTTCCTTATACAGCCTGGTGAGAGGGACATCTGTGTATCTCATGATGGAATCATCTATGGTTAATATGTTT
The DNA here is from genome assembly GCF_019279795.1 of Protopterus annectens. Lineage (NCBI taxonomy): Eukaryota > Metazoa > Chordata > Ceratodontiformes > Protopteridae > Protopterus > Protopterus annectens. Next base: position 1,402,532,874 of record NC_056743.1, on the reverse strand, counting down.
GGCTTTGTGTTTTACCTTAAGTGCTTGACAGATGAGACACTGGTGCATGAGCTATTATGTATACTAAGTTCTGCAGAGGAAGTATTATGTGTAGTGTGCTTGTGTTTGTGTTTGGGAGGTCTCTGGTGTTTAGGTATGTTTCTGGTGAGGACCTCCATATATGTAGGTATGTGTGATGTGGGTTTGGGTGGAGTAGGTGGTGAGGTGTGCATGCTGATTACTGGATGGTATGTGAGAGAGTAAAAATTCAAGATTCTTAATACAGCTGCATCTCTCACAGGTTGAGTTTGTGAAGACTAGGAGTAGAGGGTTGTTGGTGAACATGAGGCAGTTGCTACACTGCCTTTGGATGTCCATGTCTACCAAGCTGGCTGCAGACACTGTGGGAAATTGTCTGTCCATAGTGTTAGGTAACTTTATATGGTCAGGAAAATAGGTCACACTTAGGAATGGCTAGTGGGCGAGAGGTGTGTTGGTACCGCTGAGGCTAGGCTTAGTGTCCCACCTGATAGTACAGCAGCACCATGAAAAACCTCTGGAGGAGCACAGGCAAAGTGCTGAGGGAAAATTTATCAAGCAAAACGTTTGCGTCTATAACCACCAATGGTAACCACTGCTATGTGGCAGTGCACGATGGTGTGCTACATGCAAAAAAGCACAAACATGGGGCTTAAATAAAACAAGAAATAACCCTTTTAACTCAAACTAGCCAATAAGGATGCTGTCTCTGAGCTCTAGTCTAATCACCCTCAGTTAGATAGGACCCTGACAGCTCTCTACTCCCACAAGGGTGCACTAAGAATGTCTTGAATTTGATGCTCAGAAGCTACAAAACAGACCCAGAGACAGCAAACCTGGAACTGGGTTATGCTACAGCTGAACTAGTACAGTATACAGTAAAATGTGGCAAAAAACATTCAGAAAATTCATGCAGACACAGTAGAATGCAAATACAAATTAAAAGTGCTACAGGCACTTATAGTTAGTTGGAAGCAATGGATGCCTCAGATCTTTCAGTATCTCAGTGAAGGGCTGGTTTTAATGTTCAAGTGATACCAAACAGTCTACCCAGCAAGTCTGAATCTGGCTTATGCTATAAAATGCAGAAGTACTGGAAATTCAAAGTGCAAAAAAATCACAGTCACAACAACAAAAAAAAAAACTGTTTAAATAAAGTAGCAATTCACCAGCAATTCACAGCTTAGAATGCATTCTGTCTAATGTTAGCTATTTGCTATTTCTCTGTCACACTGTATGGTAAACAATATTAATAGCAATATTGTAGTAGTGTTGCCTTGGTCCTGTTCTTTCCCTTTCACAGTATTATATAAAAGATAATAGTGACAAATGGCCCTACTTGCTTGCGGGTCTGACCAGACATTGGACCTTGTGGGAAATTCTGCATGTGGGAACAAGCTGACTGATCCTGGTACAGTTGTGTTGTGGTTGTCAAGGGACTTCTGCTGTTCTTCATACTGAGAATATTGTATTTTTAATTTTTCCAAATCTTTTGGGTTTCTAATACCATGACAGGAATGGACCCCATTCCTAAGTCAAAGTATGATTAAATATCATGAAATTAGTATTGTTTCACTCTTTGATGTCAGCCAAAAGTGCTTTTTGCAGCACTCGCAATGTGCCCAGCAATGATTCCTGGAATTCGTATGGACCTACATGTGTTGGTAGCATATCTAAATATGATTGTAAACTCTTTTATAAAACCCATTGCTCCTACTACTATTGGAACTATCTGGGTATCTTTCTTCCACATTGCTCTCGTTTCTGCTTGTAAATCCTGATATTTTATAACTTTGTATCTTTCTGTACACAGGACACTGTAGTCACTGGATGTGGTGATTTCAGTGATGAATGCTACTTTTGTCTTCTTTTCTTGGACCGCTATATCTGATTTTCTAGCATCTATCTTTTGAACTGTTGGTAATGCATGATCCCATGTGATATAGGCTTCATCATTTTCTATGATGCTTTGTGGCTCATGTTTCCAGTGTTTTTCCGCCACTTCAGTACCATAATGTTTGTACAATCCCCAGTGCAACAGTCTTGCCACATTATTATGCCTTTTAGTATACAGTCCTTTTACCATTAGTATGTCGCAACCAGCAACGAGGTGTGCAAATGTTTCCAATTCTGTTTTGCAAAACCTACATTTGTCTGTTTTCCCACATGTTCAATGGACTTTGTAAACCAACTTGTATGTTACCCACTATCTTGTGTCACTAATATTAACCTTTCATCTCGTGGTTTGATTTCACCTCTCCTTAACCATTCCTACATTCATTCCTGATCAACATCGGGTTCTTCTGGAAGTTTTCTATACTTGCAACTATATTTATGCATTTTTCCACATTTCTTGCCTTCTCATCTGGTCCTTCACCTTATATTCTTTCTTTTGTTTTTTGGTACATTCAGTTCCTGCCTGATTTTTATCTACTTCTGGTTTGATTTCCATTCCTGCTTGACGCTGATATGCTTCTGCTAGATTAAGCAGAGAAGTCATCTTAAATTTATTCTTCTCATGTTTCAAAACTTTCCCTACATTTGGGTCTTCTGAGGTCAGTAGATATGTGTGGAGTCCCACAATTGCAGATCTATACATGTAATAAATTTCAATGAGGCCCATCCCTCCTTCGGAATGGGGAATATATAATCTTAGTATGCACTGATTTTTATAAATCATCTGGTGAGCAAGAAGCATCCTTCTTGTTTTCCTATCTAATCTATCCAACATATTTTGGGACAGTCAATCACTCCAAAACTGTAAGTTAGGACAGGAAGAGCGAATTGGTTTATAGCTTGGATTTTGTTTCTAGATGTCAGTGTTGTTTTCAGGATTAATTTAAGTCTTCTGAAATATCCCTTACTAAGTTTTATTCATATTTGTTCATGTTTTATTGTTGTTCCTTCATTAGTTCCCAAATAATTTTACACTCCTTCTTGCTCAAGTTCTTTTATGTCACATAGAAAACACTCTGAACATGGAAAGGTGGAACAAAAATCACTCAATAACAAAAAAACACATTCTGGAAGTGAGAGGAAGCCCAAATGACCAGTTGTATGTAGAGTAATCAAAAGGATTTATTCAGAAAAGACAAACAACAATCTCGGTAAGCATTTTCGTCTGAACAGATGCAGAACTTTATCAAAACCAAAGTGCTTGCCTAGATGCACCAAATATCATCATTTAACAACAAACAGTTATTTAAAGAAACATCCCTTAAAATACATAGCAACCAAATGTAAATATACATAGGGCAGGATTCATGAAGGCTTGCACGGAGTCTAAGAGTTGTGTAAGACTCCATGCAGCCCTCGCGATCCAGGAACAGCCCTAAATTCCATGTAAGAGACCATCTAAAATGTCTCTTACACGGAGTGGGAGTGGATATGCTAATCACCTCACTTGCAGCCGAAAGGCATGCAAATGAGGTAGATTAGTGATCTAGGAAGCCCAAAGCAGCCCATGTAAGAGCCGTTTTAGCTGCAGAAATGTACTCAGTTGACAACTGAGTACGTTTCTGCAAAAAACACAATGGAGCCATGTCAGCTCCAAATAAAGGGTGCATATGTGTCAGGCAGCATGCCAATGGTCAAATATGTGGCCATTGGCAAGGTACCCTGATGCAAATATAAGAAATAAATTTTTTTTTTCGCCGATGTTTAAACGCAGCGCAGCCCCGCGCAAACGGGCTGCGCTGTATAAAACATAAAAATGAAGGTTATAAACTCACAAATGTGGGTTTTATGCAATACATGGATTTACAATGCAGGGACCAGCAGACCAAAAACAACATGGCCACCGTTTAGTGGTTGCTAAGGGGGGAAGCTGAGTCTAAGACATGTAACTAAGCATTAGTAGGCAATCTGATGTAAATGAGTGTTAGGATACTGAATTCCACTGTCACATAGCAAATGAGCACATTCTGAGTAGTGTAAGAGATACATAGAGTAGGAGAGAGGTGACATCACAGGGGGGAATGGCAGAAAGAAATGCAGTTCATTGGAGGTCAGTGTTACATGACAGATGTCAGACACATATCATGGAAAGAGGAGTGCCACAAGATAAGCATGGGAAAGTCAAGAAATGGAAGGTGTACACTGTTGCTTACACCAAAGTTTCTTGCTGGGCGTGCATGCGCATGTGTGCGCGCCATGAGGCGCGAGTAGGGCAGTGTGCGTGCGTGTAAGGCAGACTGAGCATGTGGGAGCCTGTTGGCAGACTTGTAAGACTGTTTGTGCTGGTGTGCGTGCGTTTTAACCTGAATAAGATGATTCTAAACCATGTAAGCCTGTGTGCACGTGTGTAAGCCACTGTGAGCGTGTTTCTGCTGGTATGCGCGTTGCTCCCCCCTGAGGAAACAGAAAGGAAAAAGGAAGCAACAGAATTAGTAGGAAGCTAGCAGGGAATACTGCTGGCGCTAGCAGGTGAAAACAATTAGAAGCAGACAATTACACAGGCAGAATAGTAGCTCAGCCAAGCACTTAAAACTCTGCAAACAGCAGTGCAGGATGTCTCTCTCAAGAGACACTGCAAGACAGGAGTAAGCTATTAGAAGTGAAAACTGAAAAAGCTGAACTCAGAGCAGAAATGCTAGGGGCTGCCATAGCTGTCATAAGGAGTCATAGGCTACTTGCTGAGGGTGGTGACAATGCAAATGGTGCCAGACAACCCACAGTGAGGAGATGGAGAAGAGTGTACAGGCCCAGGGTTACCTACCACGGGTTAGATGAGCTGGAGATAGTAGAGCACTATAGAGTGGACAGAAACCTCCTGCAGCAAATTGTCAAGCTGTGCAGGCCACACCTCACACACAGAACCAACAGAGGGGAACCCATCCCAGTGGAAACCAAGGTATGTGTTGGCCTAAGAATACTAGCAACAGGTACCTTCCAGAGACCAACTGGTGATATGATGGGGATATCACAGGCATCAGCCTCCAGGGTACTGCACCAGTTCCTGGATGCCATGTCAGCACATGTCGGTGATCATGTATATTTCCCCAATGCCCATGAGGTATTGGCCAGCAATATGCGTCTCTTCCAGCAAATAGCGGAATACCCTGAGGTAGTAGGTGCAATAGACTGCACGCACATATGCATCAAAGCACCAGCCGGTGAGTGGGGTAGGGCCTACATTAACCGCAAGGGCTTCCCCTCCATCAACTGCCAGGTCGTGTGTGATGCCTAGGGCATAATAATAAATGTGTGTGCTTGCTGCCCTGGGAGTTACCATGATTCCCATATCTGGCATTTGATGCAGCTATACCAGACATTTGCCAATGGGGACATCCCACATGGACACCTAGTGGTGGATGCAGGTTATGCACTGGAGCCGTGGCTAATGACACCCATCAGAAATGCACACACACCTGAACAGGAATGCCATAATGAGGCACACGCACAAACACGTAATGTAATAGAGCGTGTGTTTGGGCTGCTCAAGTCACGGTTCCGGTGTCTGGACACATCTGGTGGAGCCTTGCAGTACTCACCAACTACATGTACCCAAATTGTCATGGTATGTGCTATGCTACATAATATGATCTTGCAAAAACAGCTGCAGCAGGACCAGCATAGGGCCGGGCCAAACAGCCCCCCACCATTGCCAAGGCCATCACAGGCAGAGCGTGACTCAGAGGAGGAACAACCTGAGCCTGCCCCAGTAGGCAGAAGGAGGCGTTCCCAGTATGCCCTGGCCTTGGCAAAGAGGCAACACATAGCACATACACTGGCTCAGTAGGAACTCTGGGAATGATACCTCTCTCTGACTCACTCATATAATAACAGGGATGCCTAAAATGACATAACCTGCTCTCAAACATGTACAGGGAGTGTAGTATGTGCATCCGACAGAGGCAGCCCTGCAGCACCACCCGAGGCATGAATGCCATGTGTTAAGCAATGTAACACCATGTAGTATATGCACACTTGATGACCCTGACTAACATCCTACCCTCACCAAGCATGATGCCACAATATGACGATGAGATGATCAATTGCAATAATTGGCTGAAGTATTGCTGTTAGTCAAAGGGGATCCAATGTGTGCCAGCTTGGGATGACATGCTGAGCATGACATGATGCTCCACCTGCTAGGGGTGGCGTGCACCTATCAGTCCAGGCCTTATGGATACTGGCAAAGGCTGTTGTTACCCACAGCATGCCCTGAATTGGTAAGGCTCAAAACACATACCCACCTCCATAGGTATCACAAGGGATAAGAACCTAGATGTAATGCTACCCAATGCCAGAAGTCTAAACAGCAAGATGCATGCAGTCTAAACTCCCCCAGTATGGAAAATGTTGATATCTGTCCTGTAACAGAAAACTGGGTCAAGGCTCACAACAGCATCCTAACACTACCAGGTTACACCTCATACTGTGCTGTACAGCCTCAAAACATGGAACAAGCTACAAAAGGAGGGTGACTAGCAATAATTGTCAAGGATAACCACACCCCCATGTTGGTACCACAACAAGAAGCAGCATGGACTAGCCATGGTCATGTAACAGTGGCTAAAACTGCCTCCCAGTTTATAGCCTGCTACAGACTACCATCCTAACACCAGGAACTGCACCTGGCCTATGTTGGAATACATGAATATATCAAGCCTTCCAAACCACATTATATTGGGTGACTGAAAATACCCAGACATAGACTGGGAGCATTATACTAGCTCCAACACTGTAGGACAAAAGTTCCTAGAATCCATAAACCAAAATGCCCAGGAACAACGTACCACTCCCACAAGAGGGGTAAGCATACTGGATGTGATAATCAGCAACATGCGTACTGGATGGCAAGATGAGAAGTGTATCCCTCACTGGTAAAACCAGACCATAGATTAATCACACTGGATATACACATCCTGACCACAGTCCCTGGCCAGAAAACCACAGTGAAAAACATGTGTAAAGCAAAAGTTGCACTCCTCCAAACTGATGTGGAATCCATTAAAGGCCCTGTGCAGGTGCAAAATATGGGCCACACCTCAGAACCTGTTATACAGGCATTTCATGAACACTGCCAGGAATGCTTGGATTATGCAATCCCAAATAAAACCAAGACACAATGCCATACACGCAGGCATCTGGCATGGTGGACTCCAGCCATTACCAAACCATGCAAGAGAATGAGGAAGCTACTACATGATAGAGCAAACATAAAAAGGGAAGTAATCACTGATCAGTAGTATGGCAATAAAATATGTCCACACATACAATCCACTAAGGCCAGCTACAACAAGTTGAATCTGTGAATCTGGAAGCAATGTTACACCTGCCCCAAGTACACAGACAACCCTCAACTCCCCCCAAGAAATACAAATATATGTGAGAGATGCAACCATTTATCCAAACCAGAGGTTGAGCTCCCTCAACTCAGTACTGTCAAAACTAGTCAGGAGGAGAAGGTAACCACACACACCACAAACCCAGTCCCACATAGACCTATCACAACTGCAAACCAAAGACATAAACACAAAAAACATTCCCGGAGGCCCTAATTACAAACACACCACACCAACAGAGGCCTCCAAAGCAGACACCCAAGCAACCACAACCTCCAAACATAGCACATGCAACACATAGTACACAAAGCTGGTGTGCCAAACAGTCACAGGCCAGAAGGAGAAACAACATGCCTGATACAGTTGTAATAGGTGACTCCATAGTCAGACACACTGCTGTCCCACTCACCAGACTGAACAAGGGAAAGGGTACAGTAAGCTGCCTGTAGGCTGCTACAATACACCACATAACACAAGTACACAGGTCACCCCAAAGCAAGTAGAAATATGATGCAGTCATTGTCCATGCTGGCGTGAATGACCTGAGATGTACCTCCCCGGACTACATGAAAAGAGACATAGATGAGCTCTCCGATTATGTAGTCCAGGCCGGTATGACACTGACCATTTGCAGCATCCTACCCTCACCAAGAATGATGCCACAGTACAAACACAGAATGATCAGCTTTAACAAGTGGCACAATTACTGGTGTCATTCCAAGGGGATCCAGTGTCTGCCTGCTTGGGATGTCATGCTTAACAAGCCACGCTGCTGTTCCAGGGATGGCTTGCACCTGTTACCCCTAGGCGTCTGGATATTGGATAAGGCTTTTGCCACCTCCATAGAGCCTTTCATAGGCAAGACTGAAAAGACTAACCCACCACCCTAGAAAACATAAGTGGAAAGAAACATAATGGTAATGCTGACCAATGCCAGACGTGTAAACCTCAATATGCATGCTCCCGAGGCCCTCCCCAGTATGGTGAACATTGATGTCCGTGCAGTGACAGAAACCTGCAGCAAGCCTGCTGACAGCACACCAGCACTACCAGGTTATACCTCATATCATGCGTTATGGCCCCAAAACCTGGACCAGAACATAAAAGGAGGGGGAGTATCCATATTCAGCACAGACACCCATACGTCCAGGTAACTGACAATGCACGAAGCATCGGAGACCACCCATGTGCAACTAACATTAGGCAAAACCGCTGTACAATCTGTAGCATGCTACAGACTACACTCTCACACACAGGAACCCCACCCAGCCATCCTGAAGACACTGGACAGTATGAATGTCTCACCAAATACCAAACAAGGTACTCACAAATTACCACATAGGTGGTAATCCAATATGTATGGAAGGAGTAATCAGGGACCTAGGGACACAAGTGGACAGTAACCTGTTATGTGACACTCACATTGCCAATGTGGCTAGAAGGATTCACATCTACATCAACAGAGGTCATTGTGCCCCTATACTGTTCTCTTATCAGACCCATAATCTAGTACAATGCCTCATTTGAGATGTACCTTACCCGACACCTGCAGCAGTTAGAAAGACCTCAAAGGTACCTCACCAAGAGGCTAAAGGGTCTCAAATATATGTCATATGCTGCCTGGCTGTAGACACCCCAGCTGAATGCAGTCACATACTGCCTACACAGAGGCGTTGTATGCCTTTTGTACAAGGCCATGTCCAACACAGGAGTAATGGACATGCTCCACCCCAGAAAACCCAAAGCCATCGGAGCTGTGAGAGTGAGAGATGTCAACCTCAACACATAATTAAATAGGATGTGCTGGAGGGACAGATACATAACCCAGAGGCTCCCTACACCCTGGAACAGAATCCCACTCCATGTTAGGCAGAGCCCCTCACTGACACTCTTCAACAGGAATCTTGCCAAGTGGATGGATGATCATAGATGTACGCTGGGGGTCTTCACTGTGTCATGTCCAGACAGAGGCACAGTAAAGTAAATCATAAATGGCCATAATATTCACATAGCAAGGGGTGGCAAAAGCCACACACACTCTGGCTAGGCTTATAAATGCCCTAGGGTGGATAGCCTAGTATGAACCTATGAACCTATGAAAATACAAATTGTAAAGGACACTAAGGATAATCACAAGGCTTTCTTAACTGATGGTAGGAACCTTGTTGGGAATTCACAGATATGCTCTGAATCACTCAAATATTACAAACAACATACCAAACCCACACACACATATTGCCAACATCCAACCTGACAGGTGCAGTGCAAACCCCACCCCCCCAAAAAAAAAATGCAAAATATCTATCCCAGCAGACTGCTGGCCCCCTGACATTGCAGATGCTGAGGTAACAGCCAGCATCTACAAAGCAAAACACACAGCAGCAATGGTATGAGATGGTGTCCTGGGCTGAGTCCAACATGGACTTCAAGAAGAATGGAATGCCAAATCACACTACTGCTCAATGTCAGCCTTACCACAGGATATGTACCCAAAGAGCAGTGTACAACAACAGTGGTCCTTCTCAACAAAGGTGTTGCCTGAATGGATACTGCAAACTACCACCCCAGAATCCTGACAAGCTTGGTCTGCACAGCTATGGAAAGGATCAGCATGTACCGCAGACATAAAGATATTGGTGACCTACTGACACCGGACCCTACCCAGTGTGGCTTTCTTAAGTGCAGATCCTGCCCCTTACACATGTTTGACTCATTTGAAACAGTCATTAAGGTAATTGATGAGGGCAATGTGGTCCACACAGCGTAGCTGGACCTTGCAAAGGCTTCCATACAATACCCCATGTGTTCATTATAGATAAGCTCACCAGCTTAAATATAAGCCCCTATGTCAGTAGAGGGGTTGCAAACCAGACCAAGGACAGAACTGACATGGTCAGACATGCTGCAGCCATGTCAGACTACAAACCAGATGTAACTGGCATCCCACAAGGCTTGGTCCTGGGACCTCCTTTGTTTGGTATATATGTCCCATAGGTACAGGCCAACATGGAAGGACTGTGTCTGAACAAGTTTGCAGAGGACTACAAACTGGCCACCATGTCTGACCCTCCAGCTGACACAAGCATCCCACAAAAGGGCCACATAGAAACAGACAACTGGTGCCATAGCCATGTTAGCAAGCTAATTGCAGATAAGTGTATAGTCAACCCATGTGGATATACAGTAAGTGCCCACCAATTACCACATAGGTGTTAACCCATTAAGTACTTAACATGTAATGGGAGATCTGGGAACACAAGTTGATAGATATCCTGCATTGGACAAGCATGTGGCTGTAGTGTTTACAGAAACATACCATATACCCACCTAATCATGAAGGTTGTCAGATCTAGATAAGGGGAGGTCATTGTTGCTCTGCAGTCATCCTTCATCAGTGTTACAATTGACTACAATAGCCCCTGTGGGATGTACCTCAGCAGACACCTCCATCAACTGTAAAGTCCCCAAAAGTACCTCACCAGGAATATCAAAGAGCTTGAACAGATGCCATGTGTTTTCTGATTAAACAAACAGCAGCTCCACACACTGCCATACTGCCCACCCAGAGGCAAGCTGTGCCTGATGTATAAAGCCATGTCCAAGCTGGAATCAATGAACATGCTGCACCTTGTACAATCTGAATGCCAGTGAGCTATGCACATGAGAGACCTGAACCCCAGCACTGACATACATAGGACAAGTTGTACTGAATGATCCATAACACAGAAGCCACCCCCACTCTTGAGTAAACTCCCAGTACAGGTTAGCCAGAGAGTCACTCATCGACTCTCCTCAAGAGGAATCTTGATGAGTGGATGGGAGATGGTAGGTTTACCCTGGGTATCACTGTTATGTCATGGGTAGACAGAGGCACAGTATACTAACCATGACATATGTCATGGCAAACTCCACTTACAATGTGTGTCAAAGGACAAACACACTCTCCGACTAGCATTAGAAATGGCCTAGGGCACATCACTAGTGTTTGCCAATGTACACCTATGTTGTGGAATACACTACCAATGTTGGACAAGCCTGGTTTAAATAGTTCATATCTGAACATATTGCAACATGGTCAGATGTGCACAACTGGCCCCTAACCAGGCTGTTGTGCTCACTATGGAAATGTAAAGCAGTGATAGGACTAAAGCCCAGGATACTGTCCACCACAGTGAAAGTACTGAACCAGTACACTATACGGTACTACAGTGTTAGGTCAGTATGAAAGGATGTTGACAACTGTATGCAAAGTATCCCATGCAAACCCTGCAGGCACAGTATAATCCCTGTTGTGTTCAGACACAAAGCAGTTGGACAGTAACTACACAACATGACACACAACACACAACGATAAACGTGAGATATTGTTGAAGTTCACACTCATCCACAAATGTGGTGGGCTGCAGAGTTCAACATATGGAAAGCTCACACTGGGCATGCTCGCATACTTTGATAAATGAGACATATGTCAGACAACATGCCATGGAAAGCCTGAACTGGGCATGCTCACACACTTAGGCCAAATCTCAGTTTAGCAGTTGGCCACACATATCTGGTATTTGTACGTGTTATTCCAGGAACCAACCACATTACAGCAATCTGCCCAGTGCACACAGTTAAATGACTACAGAGACATAAGTGATATAGTGGATCCCTCTCATATTCAAACATCTTCCACAGATACACAAGTTGTTCATAGAAACAGGGAATGCTATGGCAATAAAGACCTGCAAACAGTCTATCAGCAACATATATTGTGCATCTGACAATTAAACATATGGGTGTAGAGGTCAACACTAGGCTGCTTGCCCTAGGGAATGACAGCTTAGCCAGAGTGTGCTTAGCGTCTGCCTCCCCAGTACAGTAGGCTACTGTTCCACTGTAAAGTAGGTCACATAAGGCACCGTGTGAGGCTAGTGTGCTGTGCCTCCATCAAGCAGGGACACAGTGGAGATCCCAGGGGTTGAATTTGCTAAGCCACATCCATGTTGTTGGTGTGTGCTGGAAGAGGGTTGGTGAGGACTTCTAACAGTAAGTGGGTGTCAATAACAGACTGAGGGGAGCCTTATCTGCATTGTCTGGACAATTTCACTGTCAACACTTTGTCATGATGATTATGAGGGATTGAAGTGTCGTGCCAGTACTGTTCAGAGATGTCCTCCCTCTGTGGGCTACTGCACTGCAATGTATTAGCTCACTCTGTCTGTTGGACAGCTCATATATGGCTGGTGTACACCTGACAGGTGTCCTGTTGTGGAGGAGTCATGGGTATATTTGGGATAGCATGATCAATGCAAACCTTCCACATGTTCATAGAATGCAATTGTCAAGGATTATGCAGAGTGGCCTGTATACTTCCCCAGCATGGGTCCTTTGAAGTCTTCCACCCCAGTCTTCACAAGTGTAAAGTCTGCTTTTGATAAATACACTTTGTTTGCAGTGACAACCTTGCCTGGGGTGGGGATGGTATATGGATGTCCAGGGAAAGGTGGGTATGGTCAGATATCAGCAATGGTGGTCTACCTCTGGTGTGGAACAGTGAGTACCCATGTTGCAGATGGTCAGGTGCAATATGTATTCCCCCTTGTGGCTGTGGTGAGTGGTTCTGCCATAGCACATGGACTCACAAATTGTAGTGGCTGTAAAGTTCTGTTGTAGAGGCCTGAGTAGTTCCCACACACAATATACCTGTACCTGACGTTAACAACTGGAATGGTGTATGTGAACACCTGCATATCTTGGCACTGTTCCCAGGGAAGCAAAGTGTGTGTCCTGGATGTGGGAGGGGTGGTCCGAACTGGTTGTGTTGTGTGTTACAGGTCCTGTGGTCACGAAGCATGGTATAGAACATAACCTGCCAGTGCTGATGTGCATATCTGACCCTGAAGTAGGTGGCTGCAAATGCATATATATGCTATCCCCCACCTGACAGGTAGTACTAGATGTACATACCTCTGTAGAAATAATGATGTCAGCACCCTATAGATACTGCAGGTGCAGAACAAATGCCCAGTAATTTGGATAGTGCGCTCTGCTAATGTGTCTTCCTCAAGTGTCATAATATAGTTAGGTAGGGGTTTGAATCCTGCAAATGCTCAGTGTGTGTGGGTGAGTGGGTTTGGTGTGTGTGCAATTTTGTGTGAGGGAAATGTCCCTTTTGGCAACTGGGAAAACACACTACAGGATGCACATTCCCCTTTCTAAGCACTGATGATGTCAGCACCCTATAAGTACAGCAGGAGAAGAGAAACCTCCCCATAATGCGAATAGTGCGCTCTGCTAATGCGTCCGTCTCGAGTGTCATAACATACTTAGGTAGGGGTTTAAATCCTGCAAATACTCGGTGTGTGTGGAGGGGGGTTAGTGTGTATGCAATTCTGTATGAAAGAAAGGTCCCTTTTGGCAACTAGGAGAACACACTACAGGATGCACATTCCTCTTTCTAAACAGTGATGATGTCAGCACCCTATAAGTACAGCAGGAGAAGGGAAGCCTCCCAGTAATGCGAATAGTGCACTCTGCTAATGCGTCCGTCTCGAATGTCATAACATAGTTAGGTACGGGTTTTTATCTTACAAATGGCAAGTGTATGCGTTTGAGTGAGGGGGGTTAGTGTGTGTGCAATTCTGTGTGAGAAAAATGTCCCTTTTGGCAACTAGGAGAACACACTACAGGATGCACATTCCCCTTTCTAAACAGTGATGATGTCAGCACCCTATAAGTACAGCAGAAGAAGAAAAGCCTCCCAGTAATGCGAATAGCATGCTCCACTAATGCAGTCGTCTTGAGTGTCATAACATAGTTAGATAGGGGTTTGATTCCTGCAAATGGCAAGTGTGTGTGTTTGGATGAGGGGGATTAGAGTGTGTGCAATTCTGTGTGAGGGAAATGTCCCTTTTGGCAACTAGGAGAACACACTACAGGATACACATTCCCCTTTCTAAACACTGTTGATGTCAGCACCCTATAAGTACAGCTGGAGAAGGGAAACCTCCCAATAATGTGAATAGCACACTCTGCTAGTACGTCCATTTTGTGTTTCATAACATAGTTAGGTAGTGATTTGAATCCTGCAAATGACAAGTGTGTGGGGTGGGGTGGGGTGGGGTGGGGTGGGGGGGGCGGAAGTAGGATGTGTGCAATTACATGTATGAGAAAACTAACCCTTTTGCCAACCAGTACAACACACCAGCTGCTGCATATTTCAATCTCTACACAGAGATGATGTCAGCACCCTACAAGTACAGCAGAAGAGGGCAAATCTCCCAGTAATGCAAATAGCACACTCTGCTACTGCATCTCTCACTACTGTCATAACACAGTTAGTTATGGATTTGATTTCCACACATGCCACGTGTGTTTTTGTCACACAGAAAGCCCATGTGTGTGGGTTGTTGTTCATAATAATGCATGACATCGATTAAACCAGTAATGGCAATGGACACATGATGTATGTTTGTGCCAAATACACATATGTACCTGTGACCTTCAATAGTTCCCATGTCTGACGCCTGCCACATGTGAATACATGGTATTTGCACTGGATAACATCATGACTGTGGTCTTCTGTGCGGGTGCTGCATGTGGTATGTGTATATACAGTGTGAGATGTATATGGTATCATCTTAGCAGTGAGGGATACACATCTGGTCTGGGGCATATAGTCTACATGTTGTTGATGAACAGGTGCTGCATGTTCTCACCTGTTGTGGGAGTGGTAACAAGTTGTTCCATAGCAATGAAGTGACTACATGCTAGGAACCTTTCAGCTAGGGTGTTGTACCTTCAGCTAGGGTGTTGTACCCACAGTAATTCATCAGCATTCCGTAATACGTCAGCATTCCTGGTGACGGTATGATGCCAACCAAGGTCAGGGTCATACCAGCCTGTGCCACATGCTCAGAGAGTCCTTCCATGTCCCCTATCATGTAGTCCAGGGAGGTACATCATAGGTTAGCCATAGTGGCATGGACAATGACTGAGTCATATGTGTCCATGCCTCTGACTGACCTGTATGCTTGTGTTATGTGGTGGACCATAGTGCCCCATGGGCATATCACTGTGACCTTCACCTTGTCCAGCCTGGTGAGCGGGACCTCACTGTACCGGACAATAAAGGTACCTAACACAACTGTAGCAGGTGTGTTGTCTAGCCTTACAGTCTGTGACTGTTTGGCACACAGGATTTGTGTGCTATGTGTTGCATGTGCTGTATGCCTGTGTGCCAGCTGCAGAGGTGTCTGCTGCTCAGGCAGGATGCTATTATGAGGCTCCACGAATGGCCCAGTGTGTTCACATGTTTGGATTGCTGTCAGTGTAGGTCTACATCAGACTGGTATTGTAGTCAATGTAGTATTTCATGCCACCTGACAGGTTATGCCAGTACTGGGTTCAGAGTGCTTAGTCCCCAGTTTGGCTATGTGGTTGCATCTCATACATGTGTTGCACGTCCATGTGCAGGGGAGAGGGTTGACTGTGTACATGTGGCAGCTGTGGCATTGCCACATGACCCACATATTCCACAACTGTACCATAGAGGTGACTGGCAAGTGACCTTTGCACATGCTACCATAGTATTGTGATTGCCATGGTGATTAACAGCACATAGGGCCAATGGGGAACAAGGTGAGTATGTGAGGGTGTAGTGCCTGTGATTAGTTAGCACTGGCATATATGACTGCTCACGTGGACAAATGCCAGGTAAGTCATATGCAATGTGTCACAGGCAGCGTACATGTGAACAGGACAAACAGTGACGTTTTGTCATGTGAGACATGGACATACATATAGTAAGCTATGCAGATGTCACTAGGAGTCCACAGAAGCTCTGTAACTCTGCATTGCAGGTGGGATCAGTGTTCCAGGGTAACTGCAAGCAAACATGCATACAAACAAAGCTACAGTAAGCAGGGCTGCATGTAGTCCCATTGTACAACAAACAAGCTGTACCACTTCCAGTAGGTAACAGTGCAAATATGCAGGCACTATACACATGTACATGGAAATACACAGGTCAGATGGCTAGGGTCCAGTCTCAGCGCACACAAGTGTACAGACCCTGTACCATCAGGATGTACAATAACTGGATGGAAACCCAGGTGCTCATACCTGCAGTAATACACATGTCAAATAACAGACACTGAGCCTTCACTCAGTGGTTCCATACTTAGTAGGATGTATCCTACCTGTCCTGCCACCACAGTATCCCTGACATTTATGGGGACTCTCCCTGCTGTGAAAGTTAGTTTTGTGTGTTGGGGCTGTCTAGCATGGTATGAGATGTGAGCTTGCAGTGCTAGGGTGCTCCTTTGTGTCCTGTACCAGTCGTGTAGTACTGCACACATATCAACATCCTCAAACATCCGCATTGCAGAGTCCAATGTGGGCAACATGCCACTTGCAGTTTACATGTCCATCATTGCGTATCAATACTTTCATTACCTTATCCCCTGTGCTACCTATGTATGTAGCCTTCTGTTGACATCCTTACCACCAGTATGCCAACATGTGCAGATGATACACTATGGTACTTACCATGGGTGTAGACAACAGTACAAGACAATCATACCCTTACTGCATCAGGCATGCTGGGATATACCCACAATTATATCAGCACACAGTACTGTTAACAACATGATACTATTACTACATGTCTATGTAGTCACCCTGTGCATCAGCAATATGTTAACCTGTACCTGCACTGATGTTAAAGATTGCAGGAGGTGGCACAGTTTCATCATATGCACAGGGTGTGAACTTGGTATGCCTGAGTCTGCCACTGATACCACCAATTGACATGTATGTGTATGTGTGTTGGTGAGGGACAGCAGTACAAGGTGGGGCAATGTTGATGCAGTGTGTGCATGTATGCGGTAGCCCTAAGTGTTGTCAATTCGCATGTGTGTATGGATGCACACAGTTCCACCTCATGGCTGCCATATACTGGTGTTTGTGGACAGCCACAGCTTGTACCTGCCAGGTCATACAGATCAGTGTCTCTGGCCACGGACACTGTACCTGTGGCTTGCAGGGGTGCTATGGACCGTATCTGGTACCAATCCAGACTGGGTACTGTCATCACTAGCAGGTGTTCGTTGACTGGACACAGATCCCTGTCGGGCCTGTCCAGAGCCACGTGCACGTGGTCTCCTGGAGCGGTCTGATGACAGCACAGACCCAGCATTGCTGGGGCTGCTGCTTGCACTATAGGGGCGGCCACGGCCCTGTTGTCATCTGGGACAACTGCCAGCTGCTGCTGTTGCTGGCATACGCCCATGTCAACACCTCAACCGTCCACCATCACCCTGGCTCATGGACATGTAGTTGTGGAACCAATCTAATATGTCCCCACAACATCTGTCTATGACATTGGTGAAATTACGGATGGCAGCCGCAATGTCACGCATACTGTCAGTCATGGCTGTGTGACATGCTGTCAGCTCCCTCAGACCTTGTCTGGTGTACCGTTCAATACGTGACTGTGCCTGCATGACAGCCCGAAACATAGCTGAGGTTGTAAGACCTCTGTGGGCACGTCTGACAGGGGCAGTATGCCCACGGATGCTCCCACGAGAACCCCTGGACATCTGTCTGTGTGGTACCATCTCAGGGCCATGCCCATGGCTGCTGTGTGGGGAAGCATGTGCCACAGATACCACATTACCCTGGTCAATGCCCACTGTATCCTGTCCATCAACTAGGGACATTGGAGACAAAGGGTGTCTTGGCAGGATAACTGTGCGCATTGATGGGATTGACAGCTGTGTACTGTCAATTGGCTGACCAATGACGGACCCTGGCATACCTCCCTGTGCCATTACACAGATGTCATCATTATCAGTACCCATGGCACCTGATTCAGGTTCCCTGCTGCATGACACCAGAGCAGCACCAGAACCTGTGGGAGGGAAACAGGAAACACAGTTTACAATGTATACACAATGTTACCAGTGATGCACACATGCACACATGCACAGGTGCACACGTGCACAGGTGCACACATGCACACATGCACACATGCACAGGTGCACACATGCACACATGCACACATGCACGGGTGCACACATGCACACATGCACAGGTGCACACATGCACACAGTTGCACACTTGCACACTACTCAGTATGCGAGATATCAACACACAGACACAGACACACCTGCATGCATACACAGAGCACTACTCAGTGAGCCTAATATTACTATTACTATAAAGACTATTAAAGGTATTGTTAATACACACTCACCAGCATAGATAGGCTGCATTGCTGTTACACCGGAGGGACCTGCGGAAGTGAGGAAATTAATGTCAGTGGGCACAACTGTGCCATTGTTACTGAGTATGATACAGGTCAGTAGTACAACAGTTGCCTTTCACAGGTCAGCTGCTGATATTGAGAAAATCACACTTGCACATTAAATACTATGATGACAGCTACAAACCAAGGACACACCTCACACATGCATTAACAACCAGTGTACACAACAGTCAACTATACATATGGCATATTACCTGCACGCTCGTAGTCTTGCTGCTGTGTGGCTCCAGCCTCCATCATAATGCAGATCTGCTGCTGTTGTTGTTGGCGGGCTGGAGCCACAACACTTATGAGTAGTCCCTCCAGTCTGGTGAGTGAGGGATGTGTAGCCACCCCACCACCTGTGGCAACCTGTTGCCTGTGGATATCCGACGCATGCTGATGGACATTTCTGATTAAATCACTGCAGTGATGTCGTACCTGCTCATATGTCCTATTATGCATGCCTATGTCATTTACCCGACAGACCAGGTCTTGCCACAGTGCAGCCCTTTCCTGCTGATTCTGGCTGGTGCAGGAAAAGAGTATTGCATAATCCCGCACCAGGCTCTGGTGTATCTCCTCATCCTCAGCTGCAGAGTATGCTGGATTGCGCTGGTGAGCCATGGTCCTGAAAAAGGAAATAACATGATATCAGCAAAATATGTCAGCAGAATTTGGCACACATACTACACATGCTACTCGACTGTTGTGATGCAACATATCTCACATATATAGCATCTGTCTGTCTATTGGTGGATACACATGTAAATGGCCAGGTATCAGTGCTCAGCCAACAGCTGTGCAACAGTACCTGGCGCACTCCATGCGACATACTACCAAACCCCAGCAATCAGAACACTGATTCAGGTCCAAAGCACCTCCTCACTCTGGGGGTTTGTATCGAGGTACTGTATGGGGTACATCATCAACTACTGTGAGCTGACCACAAACTAATTGCCCTGGATATACATATCCCACCTCCACCACCAGCACAAACGACTACAGTGAATAACGTTTCAAATGTAAACTTTACACTTCGTAACACTGACATGGTGTCCTTTAAGCCCAATGGGCCAGTGGAAGACACAACCCACAATGCTGATCCCTTCACAAATGATTTCTACGGACATCTCCGAGAATGCATGGATCATGCAATCCCATATAAGACCAAGGCACTCTCCACAAAGGGTAAGCATCCTGTCTGGTGGGCCCCAGCCATAGACAGATTGTATAACAAAAGATGGAAGGTACTGCAAGACAGAGCATAATTCCATAAAGGGAAGGCATGTCTGATCAGCACTAGTAAGGAGCTATTTTCTCTCATACAAACATCCATGGGCAACTTTGAGAGGGAAATCAATGGGGACACTACAGATAACCACAAGGCCTTCTTCAGTTATGTTAGCAACCTGGTCAGAAACCCTCCAATATGCTCATAGTTAGTACACAACAACATATAATTCACTGAACTCACAGATATTGGCAACATTGTGGCAGACAGGTTCAGTGCAAGTTTCCCCCCTCCCTCTCCCCCAAACTAAGACATACTTATCCCAGCTGACTGTAACCTCCCTGTCATCACAGATGTCCAGGTGAGAGCCGCCCTCAGAAAAGCAGTAAACACAACATGAATGAGACCTGATGGTATCCCCAGTTGCATGCTACATGAACTCCAAGAGGAGCTAAACACACATATAGAAGTGCTATGTAACACTACAGGATATGTACCTGTACACTGGCGTACAGCAGCAGTGGTTCCACTCCACGAAGGAGGCACCTCTACATACCAATACAATACAACACAATACAATACATTACAATACAATACAATACAATATGCTATTGCCCCTGAGACTACAGCAGCATACTGTTCTGCTACCCTGACCATTGTGACACACGTGATGTGATGGTACCTGCTCCTGTCAAACAGTTACACAGGGTGACTCATATGGCATATTACCTATCTGACTAACATTCAGCAGGGGTATGTGTGACATGTACTCATGGGGAGTCTTGCTTCTTAATGCTGTGTGGTTTATTGCAGGGTATGTCTTATCTGTGGGTAGGAACCTGTACCTCCACCATGCACTCTCTACTGCAGTGTCATGGACGACACACAGCAGTCATTTAGGCTGTGGATGGCGTAAGGTGTTACTATGGTTGTTGGACATCTGTCATGGGTGTGACTTAAGTATGTAAATCCAGGAGTGGTAACCTCTATGTGGGTAGCATGTGTGTACTCTGTGGTGTTGTCAGTCACTGTGCATTGGTAATGTGTTTGAGTGCATTGTCACAGTGTTGTACATGTCACTGTGTCCGTCTCCATATCTGTAGCTGTCATGTGAGGTACATACCGTGGCAGCCATTGTGTGGTGTGGAGGGGTACAATGACCTACATGTCCATAGCTGCCACACCATGTCTGCTGACACATACCATGTGCAGGTATTCCAGGAATAGTGTGCCACTGTGAATATCATTGGGGGGACTATTGTACACATTTATGACCCTGTTCACCCCTGACACATGCAGTGGTGGGCTGCCAATCACATATCTGGTGGTTACTGGTGTAGGTGATTTGAAATGGGGTATGGTACTCCAGTTTGGACACTGGTGTTCACTCCATGCCTTTGTTACCAGGCACCTGTTGCAATACATCTGTACACATGTGCCTCACTCAGAATATATATACATCTCTCTCTCTCTCTCTCTCTATATATATATATATATATATATATATATATATATATATATATGTATATATGTATGCCTATATATATATATATATATATATATATATATATATATATATATATATATCTGTATACATATACACATATATATATATATATATATATCGATGTACATATATTGCTATAGATATGGAGGGGGGGGTGTGACAGAGAGGGGGTGAGAGTGACAGAGGGCGTGGGACAGGGGGAGTGTGAGATCGTCATATACAGTCATATCTGTAGATAGTCAGATCTGTCTGTCTATGTATATGTATCTACATATATCTATATCTGTATGTGTGTATTACATATATATGTTTGTACATCTACATCTGTCTATGTATTCCTACATCCCACTCTATGTATGTATGCATATATGCATATTATATAATATATATATATATATATATATATATATATACATATATACATACATACATATATTGACATACATACGTATCCATATGATAGATAGGTATATCAACATGTTTGTTTACAAAACTGTATACACACACTAACATACTGCTAAACATACATAACTGTGAAACCTACTTTGTACATTGCACTACAACCTACATTCAACCTACATTGATATGTGCACATAGATGCCCTCACATACATATGTATGTACAGCCTTCACTGATAGTTGCTGTATGTCCCCTGCCCTATGTACATCTTCATATACATATGGATACAGACCAATGACACATATGGAGGGTTCATAGTATGTAGACTTTTAAAGTATTACTTTACATTACCTGTGTTTGTCACAGCTGCTTGCGTTGCCGTCTGGTTTGGTGTCCTGCTGCTCCAGTTGCCAGTTGTCAGCTTTGGAGTGGTTGTTGCTGACTGGTTTTGTGTATGTTTTTTTTTCTTGCTCTTTCTCTCTCTCACTGTCTCTCCCTACCTCCACAGGGTGCAATGAAAGTATTGCATGTGTGGACTGGGAGTACACCATGATTTTGTAGGTATCTGCATATGTCCATGTGATGGCCTCTGCATCAATTGTTAGCCAGCATTTGCTAATTGCATGCAGCCAGTTGTGTACTGATTGCAGTTCTCACTGTGATTCCAGGACAGTGCTATAAAAAGGTATGTGAGGTAGGCATAGCCCTTTCAGAGTTTAAGGGCAGGGACCATGCTGGTATGCTGTGGACACTGTTCTGTGAGTGTAAAGGTTAGTATCCCTCTCATATTTTTGGCTGTGTTGTAGATTAACATTTCTCCATTCATTTCTCCAGTTTCCTGTACTAAGTGTGTATGTACACTGACACCTAAGACTACTACTACTGTTAATGTGGGTGTGTGTGTTTTCCTGTGGGACATGTGGTGTAACTGGTATATAGCAGTGGCTCTTGCACTTTGTTGCTATGGCTTCAATATTTGCCCTTTACATTCACTACTTGTATGCCTGCTAGGTGTCTTGACTGTAGTGTGTTGCTATGGCTTTCCTAATTTCCATGTACATTCACACCTTGGAATGCTTGCTATATCTGCTAGGGTGTTACTGCATGCAGTGTGGTCTGGCCATGGTGTGGGCCTTGACATCTATTAGGGTATTTGAGTATGCTGCTGAGCAGGCCCCAGAGACTCTCAGGTGCATCTTTTATCTGCCTCATGGAATTGTACATATCAGTGGGGTACACCCATTAAATTGTCTGGTATTCTGCAGTTGTGACTGTGGGATAGGATGAGCATATGTATTACTACACTATTTCTGCCGTGCAAGTTGTGCATACTTTCAGTACTTCATAGTTACCATTGCATGTGTTGTAACACCTTTCTGCCTACTGTTTGTACATTTCACAGGGAGTCTGTGGGGCATCCCTGTAACTCAGTCACTGTTGCTATGTCTAGGCTCTTAACTATTCAAATATGGCAGTGTCAGACCTCTCAAGTGTACAGGTATTTGCAGGTTGTCCACATTTTTTGCCTCATATTTTGGTCCATATCTCATAAACAGCTTTTTCTGGCAAATCACTCTGGGCTCAAGTCAGACTATAGTGTCAAACATTTCAGTTTCAGACATCATACCCTTCCAAACATCCAACAAAATGCAGAACCTGTTACTCTCTCAACTGTCTAGTTTGTTGGAGCATTATTTGGAATGTGTCCCTGTTTGTGGGCCTTTGCTCCACATTTTTTATTACTTAGTCTGGATGTGTTCCTGTAAGAGGTTGTGGGGTATGGGCAGTGATTATCCTGCTGTGAGTATGTGTGTGGCTTGCAAGGTGCTACAGTGACATTATTACCTACTAGCTACCAACTAGCATGGCTGTTTCTGTTCACACACTACTATTATAGCAATCCACTACATTTGACAGTTAATATACATGACATGCTTTGTGTACTACACATCCTATATTCCCTTTACATTCATTCCTACTATTACATGATATATTTATTGTAGCACAATGTTCTCATATAACAGCCAAGGCTTAGTGGTAAGTCATGCAGACTACTGTTTCCAAGGTCCTGGGTTTGGGACTGACAGTGGGATTTTATTTTGCTTTTGAGCAGACTACAGGACTTGTCATTCAGAGTGACTAAGGCACTTTTAAGCAGCTGTAACCGGGTTAGCGCTGGTTTGTGTGGAGCTCACGCATGCGCACTGGCATTCAGTTCTGTGCACACCCGCTTGCAACTGCTTAAAAGTGCTTACTCTTGCGCACACCTGCACTATTTTCTTTGAAAGAAATGAAAATGGGGAGACAGGAAAGTGGTGAAAAAGGGGTCACAAAGAGGGTAAGACAGTAGGGAAGCAAGCTCGGGTTTTGCAGGAGGGATGTAGGTAAGGCCCATAGCTGCCCATTTCTTCATCAGCAACAGCTGTGCATATGTTTGTAATTTGGTGTGACATTTGAAACCTTCCACCCCTGAGAGAGGTGTAAGGACAACAATAATACTTGTTGTACAGCCAATGTAATTGACAGTTTCCATGTCCAGCAGACATGTGTGCGAAATGGGCAGCTATGTATGGGGCGTAATTTTTTTGTGGGTACAGAGTGCCCTTTTTTTTTTTCAGGTGAGAGTGGTATGTCAGGTACGGGAAGTTGGTATAGCTAGGGAGGTAGGTTGGGTAGGTTAACAGACAAGACAAACAAGATGCATACAGGGGCATTGTATGACACATGTGGGGGGGGTTACACAATTGACGGGGACAGATGTTTGGATATCTATAGCCCATGAGCCCACAGATGGCAACAGTGGAACTGATATCCCCACCCATGGGCAGTTGCCACTGTGCCTTCACAGCCCAGGACAGTGCTGTGCTGGGCGCTGTGTAGGCCGGGCAGCAGGCACGCCCGTTAGTTGTGCCACCTGTGCCTCAAGCTGGTGTAGGGGCCCAAGAACAGCTTCCCGGATCTCCCTACGCACCACAGTCCGGACATTATGGAGGGTGAGTGGATGTTCTCCTCCGGCCACACTTGCAGAGGGGGGATGAGCCCCATTCCCTGCAGCGCTTCCTCCCACAGGTGGCACAGGGCCACCGGAGGAGGGTCCGGCCTGGGCACTACTGCCAGGTGCACTCGCCAGCTGAGGTGGGAGAGGTGGGTCCGCTGGAACCCGCCTTCCCTGTCATCCTATATTTTGCATTATGTCATGACAGTTTGGGTTAGTAACGTACAATACCATTCACAATTAGTTGTAACAGCATGCATTAGTATTCCCATTAACCAAACACCCAGATATTCAAACCATTGAACAGCAAGCATAACACATGCATATTTTGAACAGCAATACACAGTCCAACAACATGCAGGGTTGATTGATGGCAACAGGCCATCAGGTTTGGATGTATGAACAGGGTAGATGTATCAACGTACATGCAAATATGTATGAACCAACAGGACAAATGTCCAGGGGTGTTAATTGTGATTGCACATACCTATTTCACGTGGAATGGATTATATGTGGTTATAGGGTATGGTGAAGAAAATTTAATTAACAACTTCAAATACCAATACATATGCTGTACATTTCTAATAGCCGCAGATATATACACACTACAGTTTTACCTACAGTTTCCTATGTGATAACTACTTCAAGTTGGTGATAGGAATGTTACTGCTACATCAATATACATTTTCATTTTTATTCATACACATTCATATCTGGCTCTGTTCAGCTACATCATCCTGCTACATTTGCTTTATATAGCTATAGACAACTGTGGATGTTTGTTATTTCAGACAACCATACTATCTGCATATTGCAGACTGAGAGCAACATATCCAGATTTTGGGATACACATTCCAGCTGCGGTAACATTTTCAACACATTTTGCAGTTTGGTTCTGCTTGTCACATTCATTTCATTCTGTACTGACTGCAGTATACTTTATTCAGGAGTTATTACTACTTTATTGGTGGATTCATAACTCTTTCTCACACTCTCTCACTTGTTTTATTTTTACAATTCAGGATGGTACTTAATTCTAGACTTTATTGACATGTTTTACCTGTAGTTATTACAATCCTTTCCAACAGTCTCACTTCTGTCATGTTTCTGTATTTCAACAGGGATATATTTCACACATGTGTTTTACTCAGCTTCTGCAGCTGTACTTTTCAGCCTGCTGCAGGTTATGTACTATTATATTACAGGTGGGACATCTTTATTTCAGACTTTATTTCAGACTTTTTCATTTTTCTGTTTGGATTACAGGCTGCATCCCACTTTTGTAATCAAGCAGTACTTGCAAACCCTCTTACACAGTTACTTGCACATGTTATTACTTAGTGACTACACTGCACTCTTTTGCTAACTGTCATACTTTTATATTTATTTACAGTTACAGGGAGAGGATTACTGACCTGCCTGGTGGCACAACCTTGCCAGCCTATTGCCATAGGCTCTACGGTTCGCAGAACGGACACTTGCAGCTGTAATATAAATAAAGTAATATTGGAATACACATCTCCATAATATCAGCTAGGTTAATTTCGTACATAAATGATTAGATGTAACTTACTTAGTAGTGGAGCGTTGGACATTTGCCGGGCCTCCTGGATCCAACGGTTCAGTTGGTCCTGCTTCCATCTCTTCAGGTCCGCATGGTGGTGACGGACCTGCTCACCAGTCCTTGGTATCCCTGTGGCACTGGTGAGATCATGAGCCAACCGGTCCCACGCCTCAGCCATATATGCTCCCCACAGGACCTGGCCCTGCATGAGTTGGGCCTCATGATTGTGGACAAGGAGCCAAACCATATATTTGGACTCCTCAATGCCCCACCTCTGTGCTTGAAAGCAACTACCCTCACCTACACCTGACATTCTGGCTGCAAGTTGGTTCTACAATTGGTTATGCTGTGTATTCATGCCTATGGGGCTTATATATGCCGTTTTTCCCGCACTTATCTGTGATTGGTCATTTTGGAATTGTATCAGCTTCACAAAACCTGCTTTGTCATACTCCTCTTTCTATTCATTCCTATATATTTGCTATTACTGCATTTCTAAGTGCAACTGTCATGGCTTAGTGGTTCAGTACCTTGACTATGGTGCATGGTATCCTGGGTTCGAACCTGGCCACTGCTTTTTATATTTTATGACTGTCTACACAGGCTAGGAGGTGTGTCTGTGTAAAGGCAGTTTTGTTACAGCTTGCTCAACGTTGCCCGTCGGTTAGCTTGTTGGCGTGGTGCGCAGCTCCGCGCAAACGGGTTACGCTGGTTTACGCATCGTTTGGCTGTCAGCACACATATTACACTCAGCTCAGCTTCGGGCACACAGTTTCAGCATGTTAAACCACTGCTCACCTACGGGCACTCATTTTACACCTGTTAAACCACTGCTCATCTACGGGCATATGCACTCAACTTGTTAAACTGTAGCTCAGCTATAGGCACATCTGACATTTTTTATTATTTTGTTATCTCACATTTCTTCAGAATAAATGGCCCATTTCATTACATTTTACATAAAATATAATTTTATATGTGTACATATATGTCAGGGACTTGTTTCGTGCTTATTTTACTCAAAATAAAAATTGATGTTGGGGGGGCTCGAACCATGACTGCCTGTTCTTCAGCCGACGTCTCTACCGCTACACTATTGCTTCTTGGCTTACTTTGCATATGTAGTTCTTATATGCTTTTCCACTGACTGCTAACTGTGGCTAAGCTACAGGCACGCCCGCGCAAACGAGCGCACTCACAGGCAAACATCTTTACAATTTAAAAAAAAATATAACATGTTCATTTATATATTTTATGTTCATAGTCTGTGGGGGCATGTGTTGTGTTGTGTTTATTCACATTTACACGGACTCTGTCGTGGGGGTTTACTTTCGGGACTTTTACTCTTCTGGGGGCGTGTCTGTTTGCAGGGCGTGGCCTATGGACACGCCCCCTACTGTCTTCCACGGACCGTGTAAGCCTTAGGTGTGATTCAGCATGCCCTCATGCATATGCATGACATGCTGACGTCACACCGTTTAACTGCAGCCTCCGTGTGGGCCTTGTAACTCTTACACGGAGGCTTTGTGAATCCTGCCATAGTTTAAAATTGTTATACATTTTTGTCTCACTGTGAAAATCCCCAGTTACTATAAAAATTCCTTAAAAGTGTATTATAGTATCAAGGCACTGTTTAAAATTGTTACACATTTTTATCACACTGTAAAATCCCCAGTTACTGTAAAATACCATAAAAGTGTATTATAGTATTAAGGCACAGTTTAAAATTGGTACACATTTTTATCACACTGTAAAAATCCCCAGTTACTATAAAATACCTTAAAATTGTATTATAGTATTAAGGCCCTCTCTTTTAAAATATGGACCAAAGATATATGTTAATTCATACCAGGGGGGCTGTTGGCATTTAGTTTTAATTGCCACCTAAATTCACTTTTCCCTATTTCATTAGAACAATTGCCTCCCCTGATGTTTTTCCCTATAATCTCAAGAATGCTGAACTTGAATCCATTGTATGAAGAACAGGACTGTGTGTGTTTAAATAAGGCATTCTTGATGTTATTGGTTTTTAAAGCATAGAGATGTTCATAAATCCTTTTCCGTAGGGACCTTTCAGTTTTACCAATATAAAACCCATTACAGCCTTGACAGACATTAACATACACTTACCCTTTGCTGTCACAATTACCTCCAGTAAGTCTTATGTTTTGAAGAGGTTCACCTATGAAAATATCTGTTGCATTCATAACAAATGGGCAATAATTACAAGCTCCACATCTCTTTGTTCCCTTATCTGCATTCCTCTTAGTAAGTGGGTGTTCTAATAAAAACTTCATACTGTGTCCCACTTTGTATGTAAAAAGTGGCCTACTACCTAAGGAATTATGAATGTCACTACTGCATTCTAAAATAACCCATTTCTTAATCACTATGTCCCGTACATTCTGGTGAAAAGAACCAAAGTAGGTAACCATTGAATGTGAAAAATTACAGTTATTACTGTGTGCCACATTGTTGTCAGTTAAACCTTGTCTTAACAAAGGAACGTATCTGGTACCCCAACCACCCAGGACTTCCATGCTGATCTGTTGGACCCATTCCTCTGGGTAACCTCTAGCCACAAACATATGTGAAAGATTGCTTAATTCTCTTTTAAAATCTGTAAAGTGTGAAACACATTCTGGCTGCTCAGATTATCTGACCCCTTACAATATTCCTCTTCACATATTGTGGATAAATATTGTCATACACCAAAAAACTCTTAGAATAAGTGGGCTTCCGGAATACTTTAGAGGTGAACATACCCTGAGTAATGCTTTAGTAATTGTCACATCTAAATAGTCTATGGCATTCGTGGAATAGTTATGGGTGAACTAAAATAATGTTAATATAGTAGACAAAATTGTCAACTACTACCCTCTCACCTTTCCAAAGGATGAAAATATTGTCCAGATAATGCAAATAAACCATCCATTCACCTTCAAATCATGAACTGAAAATATGCCTTTTTATCCCATGATGTCATAACTATATTTGCATACATGTGGGCACAGCTAGATCCCATTGCTACCCCTTTTGATTGCTTAAAAAACTCAGTCTCAAACGTAATATAGTTGTTAAATAAAATCTTCTCCATGACTTTCATAACAGAATTGACATGAACCTCATTTAATGATGTGTGCTCCAAAAAGGCTTCTCAAATAGTTCCAAACCAGTGTCATGTGGTATGGAACTAAACAGGTCAACTACATCAATGCTGGAAAATCCTGTTGTTTCACCAAAAAATTATGGCTTAACCCTCGATAAAAAATCCCATGAGTCAATTAGAACATGGGTAATAGGACAGAGTGTATCTTTGAGTAGACGGTCAACAAAAACTGCCAATAAGTAAAAAGAACTATTGTGTGCTGCTACAATAAGCCAGTGTGGGGGATGTTGCACATTTTTGTGCACTTTAGGGATGCAGAATACTGTGGGAATAAAAGGATGGTCATTATGCAAGAACTTGTAAAGTTCTTCATTAATGACCCCTTGCAATAAACTTCTAAAAATAACTGCAATTTCTTATGTGAGATGTTTATTTCATTTCTAGATACATTTTCATACTTGTCAGTATCATATAGCATACTAGCTATATCATTCACATAGTCATTTTTCTCCACCAACACTATCCCTCCCCCCTTATCCGGGTTCATAATCCTAATGCTGTCTGATTCTCTCAATTTCCTCAAGAGTAATGCCTCATCTTTACTGAGGTTATAAAATTTTTCCTTGTGAGTATTGTAAGCCTGATAAATTTCCCTGGTGCAAATCTTTTCAAAATTCACCGGTGTAGGGTGCAAACAGATTTTTCTTAAACCTATTCCTAGATAGTTCGCTATATTCATTGCTGTCCTTAAAAAATAATTGAAAGTTCAACTTCCTTGTGTATAATTTCAGTTCCGTCAGGACATTAGCGATGTCTATTTTGTTACCCAGAACAAATTTCAACCCCTTTATAAAAAGGGAAAAATGAGTATCAGTAATGTCACTGTGTAGTTGTAAATATTAAATCCTTGCGAACTCAAGAGTTTACCTTTAAAACATGAAATATCTGGTTCACCTTGCTTAATATTTTTCAAAACTGGTTGCCCTTCTTGTTCCTCTAGTAGTTCCTCTGGTCCCTCTGTGGCTGCCCCATCAGAGTCTGTGGTTGACCTAAAAAAATTCAGCCTGCTTCTATTCCTATTTTGAAACCTTTCAGATCTACGTAATGGAGGGTAGTCTTGTTCAAATTCCTCATCCACATACCCATTAAAGTCAAAAGATTGCATACAACCATTGTTGTTCTCTTGTCTAACTTCATAACTACAAGAACACAATTCTGAGCCATGACTTACGTCCCTGTTAACATTCAAAGGGGGCCCAAAATAACTTTTGTGAAGTGGATAACACTCTTTCTGCCTATACTCCAACTCATCTGTTTTTAACTTTTTCTGTTTCCTAAGTACATTATCATTAACCTGTTGTTCGATTTTATCAAAAATATTGTCATATTTGTTCTCATTAGTAAAACTCACATCATTCAAGATTTTATTATTCAAAATGTTAACATCTTCCAAAAGGTCTTTAATTTTGTTGTTATTAATTCCATTAACAAAATGTAACAGTTCTATGCCATGGCTGTCAAACATGGCCAATAGTTTTTCCAGTTCTTGCTGTCCAACAGTAATACCATTAGGAAATCTACTCATTCGGAGCCCTTTAGGAATTTTTTGGACTTGAATGCATTCAGCAAGGTATATGCATTATACTTACATATACACTGCACATTGCTAATTGAAATGTAAATAATGTAAATGTGGTTATGGATTTGTACTGGTTTTTCATTTCATCTGAAAAATGAGAAAAAGTTCTTTGTTTAGCCATTGTTCAAAATGTGAAATCCAGTTGGGTTCTTCACTGTTTCTCCCTGATCCTTGACCACATGGAATACTTGTTGTTTGTTGTTTGACTTGACTCTTGTTTGATCCACCACAGTCCACCCCATCCAGAGCAAGTGACTGTAAATAAATACATTGCTGGGGCCAGTGCTGGGGCCAGTTTTTCCTGTAGTTTTAAATCTGCTGGTATTGCAGAGATATAAGTTTAATAAGTTGAGTAAGGTTCCCTTCCTCATTATTCATGGTGCAATCACTAATGGAAGTAACTCCTTTGGAACCAGATTGATTAAGTTCAGTTCTGTTTTTGGGCTCCATATTCACGAGTATAAATCATAAATAAATAATACACCACTCAGGTACCTCTACAAAGATTCAACCAAACAACAAAAAAAAAAAAAAAAAAAAAACAAGAGAAGGAAACACCTTCTGGAAGTGAGAGGAAGCCCAAATGACCAGTCATATGCAGAGTAACTACAAGGATTTATTCAGAAAAGACAAACAGCAATCTTGGTAAGCCCTTTCATCCATACAGATGCGGGACTTTATCAAAACTAAAGTTCTTGCCTAGACAGAGCAGTTAAATAGCCCCAACCATCATCAATTAACAATAAAAAGTTATTTAAAGGAACATCCCTAAAAATACTCAGCAACCAAATGTAAATATACATTATTTAAAATCGTTACACATTTTTATCACACTGTAAAAATCCCCAGTTACAATAAAAATACCTTAAAAATATATTATAGTATTAAGGCACTGTTTAAAATCGTTACACATTTTTACCACACTGTAAAAATCCCCAGTTACTATAAAAATACCTTAAAAGTGTATTATAGTACTAAAGCACTGTTTAAAATTGCTACACATTTTTGTTGGGTTTCTGTTACGTTACTGAAAGATAATGTAATCGAATGCTCAGAACTTCAAAATGGCCACATTTCAAAGAGTGCATTGTGGGATCTCAGTACAGTCAAGATTGGGATATTTGCCCTTTCCTCACGGTAGTGTGATCTCGGAGTTGGAATATATATTTAGCGGGGGGTGTGGGGAGCACAGCCCCCTACAATAAAAGCTTCGATATGCGGCTGTTTCAATGTTTTGAGCATTCAATTACATTATCTTTCAGTAACGTAAAATGAACCCTTTTTATCACACTGTAAAAATCCCCAGTCATTATAAAAATACCTTAAAAGTGTATTATAGCATTAAGGCAAAGTTTAAAATTGTTACACATTTTTATCACACTGTAAAAATCCCTAGTTATTATAAAAACTCCTTCCTCAGCTTAAACAAGCAAATAAGACTTCCTGTGAAGTCCTCCAAATCAAACTATGAATCCAAATTAGCTTCCTCAGCTAAGGACAACCATAAGGCATTATTTAGTTACATCTGTAACCTAAAAGGAAAGGCCCATATTTGTGCCAAATAGGAAGTTAATGATACCACATATACTGTGGACATAGCCAACCTGCAGAGTGACAGGTTCTGTGAAAACTTCACTCTCCTGTCCCTGCCACATGTACCTCATGACATCCCTATCACCTGTTCACTACCTTGTATCTCTAAAGAGCAGGTCATTAACACCCTCTGTAAAGGCAAAAACACAGCATCTATGGGACCTGATAACATCCCAGGCTGCATCTTACATGGGCTTCAACCAAATTAGCAACAGCACTGGGTACTCTTTTCAGTCATAGTCTAAGCACAGGCTTCATTCCCAGCTGAATGGAAAATAGCCACTGTTATTCCCTTGCACAAAGGCAGTGCTTCCACTGACCCCAGGAACTATAAACCTATTAGCCTGACTAGTCTTATCTGCAAGGCCATGGAGTGAATCATCATGGACCTTATCAACAAAGATATAGGTTATCTCCAAACACTTGACCCTATTCAGTTTGGATTTGTCAGAGGGAGGTCATGCCTGTTAAACCTGGTGAACTTCTTTGAAACAGTCGCAAAGGCCCTGGGCAAGAGGTAATCTGTGCATACAGCCTACCTAGACTTAGCCAAGGCTTTTGACATTATCCCCCACTCAGGCATCAATGACAAACTCACCCAGCTAGGTATCGACCCTTATATCATTAGATGGGTTGCTAACTGGCTCACTGGTAGAACACATGTAGTCAAAACAGGCAAATCCACTTCCAACAGCAGACCTGTAACTAGTGGTGTTTCACTGGGATCAGTCCTGGGACACCCTACTGTTTGGAATCTATTTTGCCAGAATACAAGCAAAAACTAAAGGTCTGTGGCTGGCAAAGTTTGCTGATGACTGCAAACTGGGAACAGTGACAGAATCTCCAAATGATGCCAACATCCTACAAGAGGGTCTTACATAAACAAATGATTGCTGCCAAAGTCATGGCCTTAAACGTAATGTAAAAAATGTATTATCATCACTTTCGATAAGAGCAATGTTCCTGCTAACTAACACATCACTAGCAACACCTTCAGTATGCACTCAGTGGTGAGAGACCTGGGCACACAGATTGACAACAACCTTACCTTTGATCACCATTTCTCCACAGTGGTAAGAAGGGCATTCTCTATTGCTCATCTCATATGTAAGGGCATTGCCTCGAGAAAAAAAGAAGTTAAAATCTCCATGTACTCTTCCCTCACCAGGTTAATAATTGAGTACAACCCCCGCTTTTGGTAAGTACCTTTCCAAGCACCTGCAGCAATTGGAGAGACCACAAAGGTTTCTCACAAGGAAAATTCAAGGTCTTCAGCCTATGTGGATCATCTGAAATCACTGTCACTTTATTCTGTTTCATATAGACTACTCGGAGGTGATCTCTGCCTTGCATACAAGGCAATCTTTGATCCTGCTTTATTGGAAATGCTGCATATCCACAGGTCAAATGGTACACAGGTTACTTGCTCTAAAGACCTTAACCTGATATGTGACATTAATAGAACCTGCTGGAGGGACATATTTGTCTCCCAGAGGTTTCCACATCTTTGGAACAGACTCCCACTTCATGGCAACAACAGAGCATCTCATTGGCCCTCTTCAAACACATTATGGCTGATTGGATGGGTAACCATAATTTCATCCTGGGAGTTCCACCTGTGTCCCTCTTGGACAGGGGCAATAGATGCTGATTGTGGAAATAAGGGTAGAACTTGACTAGGCTTGTAAGAGTAAGGGCCTTAGGGCCCTTAACCTAGTAACTTCTTGTGATCCTATGATAACCATAGGATTAGACTCCTGTTGGGAAGGAGACTCCTATAGAAGGATATAGTGGACCATTACTTAACAAAAGGTCATCTTTTTTTTTGCTAAAGAATCTCTGCTGACATTTGTCATTTCTCAATAAGAACCCATGACATACACTAAAAGCAAATTACTCAGTACGACAAGCATTTGAAAGTGAAGGTCTTTGGGCTTCAGCTTCCCTTATTTTGCCACACATATTGACATTATGGCTGCACGGATCAATAACTTGGTGCAGTGTCCACAGCAAGGTGTACCTCATAGTTCTGGCATGCACCACAAAGAACTTATTCTTGCCTCTAAGTTTGGACCAGCAGTTTTTCCATTTCTTTTGAACCTGGGTGTAGGCTTGAAAATGCCCATGAAGGCTTGAATACTTCCCAATGTGCATATATTACCTGATGAAGTGCATATGCCTGTTTAGAGAATCACTGATGTATTTGGAAATGTTGTAATTTGGTGTAGCACCTTTTCTAAATGTAAATTGTTTGTAAGGTAACCTTTCTCTATGCATGCAGACTTGTTTATAGTAGGACAATCAGTCATTAATTATTTTATTATAAAAAAGGGATAAGGTACAAGTTTCTGGATCTGTGAATAAATTTTCTTCTGCCTGTTAGAAGGTTACTAATTTGTTAGAAGTAAAGCTGACCCAGTTGTAGATCAGTGTGTATATTGCACCTAGTCAACCACCGTAGCTAGATAGCGCATGCATATACGTTACTCAGCACGTGCAAGATCAGTGCCATTTTGTATACTCAGTCAAAGTGAATGCAGGCATGAATGGAGATGCACATGTGAGTGTGTTTGAAGTAACAAGTCGGTTAGTTAGCTTATGAAGTTCAAAGTATATGTTCCAGTTACAGCTCCTGATGTGTTTATGTACAATAAATTACTTGAACGCATACCCAGCCTCAGTGTCTCATTTGAATACACAAGGCATGCGACATGGTGTCAGAATGGGATCTAAAGTTGAAGCAGCTTACAAACCTTAAGGCATGCAGTTAGAAGTAGAGAAATATACAGGCTCAAACTCGCAAACAGGTCAGCAGTTATTCAAAGGAACTTAAACACGTTTAAATGATTTTCATTCGCCAAACATGTGTGGAAGCATTCAAAACATTTGAAATAATTACCGAGATAAATGAAATGCCCAAATTAGTGATATAATGATAAACATGTTTGAAATAATTTCCGAAGTGCTTAAAATATAGGAAAAGGCTAAAACATCCAATTTTTTTTCACAGTGTATGACATTTTCACATTAATTAAGTCTTTTCAAATAATCCAAAATGTCTGGAATATTCACAGTTTTTTGCAGTGTTAAAATAAGGCATTTTCAGAGAGATTTTTGTACAGCTGGGCATAATTACAAGTACCTGGTCTATGTTTATATTTAAACAAATTTTGTTGTTATGGCAGATAGATTTCACAGACCTGAACCACTGGTGTTCGATAATAATATTGATGAGAATTGGTGAGTGTTTGAGCAAGAATATGATATTTTTGTACAGGCTGCATTTTCTGATAAAGACATACATACAAAAACATTTATACTTTTCAATTTAGCTGACTCAGAAGCCATTGAGAGGAAACATTCATTTGTGTATGCATCTGAATTGTATGCAGGGGAGGGGGAGACCCACCATATTGTGATACAGGCTGAAATGCAGGAAGACTCTGAGTGCTAAAAAAACATAAATTTAGAGAAATATGTAACCCTCAAACAATGGAAAGGCATATACTTTACACAAGAAATCAAAAGCCTGGTGAAACTATTGCAGCATATTTTACTGACTTAAGCAATAAAGCAAAAATGTGCAGATTTGGTAATGTACAAGATGTGTTGGTGAAAGGCCATCTTGTGTGTGGTGTTGATAATGATGCAGTGAGAAAGACTTTTGCTTCAAGACAGTGAACTAGCATTAATCAAAGCCACTGAGATTTGTCAAATACATTAGCTTACAGAAAAGCACATGAATATGCTTACAAATGTGAAAAGCATGATTGCAGTATCTGCTGGTGCGAATGTTGATAGTATACAACATAAAATTAAGCAGAAAAAGAAATATAAACAAAAGGGTGTGGCAGCCAATCTTATTATTAACTGTCACAATTGTGGAGGCAGTCATGAATCTAAAGAGAAAAAGTGCTTATCTTTTGGTCAGCAATGTCACAAATGTAAAAATCTGAATAATTTCAAAAGGCTTTGCACAACCTTTTATTAAAAGAGAGCATCCGAGAAAACAAGTAGATCAGATAGAGTGCTGTGAGCAAACTTTTTATGCTGATGGTGTCTCTGATCGATGAAAACAGTTAATACAGTAGACTATCAGTTGGCAGCAAAGAGTGAAATATATTGTACTGTACCAATTAATGGGAATCACGGAGACCTTAACGTAGACACTGGATCCAAGTGCAATGATTTATCAGCACAATTGTTTGCTAAAGTAAAAGCTGGTGATAAACTTGATTTAGAAAAGTGTGCAAAACTAGTCACTTATGGTGGTGAAGAGAATCAGACTGATGGCGCAATAGTTCTTTCATGCCATTCTGCTGGAAACAGCTGTGACTTACAGTTTTATGTAGTAAAAAGACATGTGCAGTTACTGTTAGCCTCAAAGACGGTTTGAGAACAGGACTGATTTCATTTAATAAAGAGGTCCACCATATAAGTATGAACTACAAGAATAATTTTACACAGAATATTTTCAGTGAATATGCTGATATTTTCAAAGACGAGCTTGGTAAACTTCCTGTCACATATTCCATGAAGTTACACCATGAAGTAAGCCCAGTTGTCAGACCAGTAAGGAAGATTCTGGTGGCAATGCAAAGCAAAGTAAAAAACAGAACTTGACAAAAAGGTGAATTTAGGTTCCCTTACTCCAGTAGAAGAACCAAATGAATGGGTATCCTCCATGGTTGTAGCTCATAAGATAAGCTCAGATGATATTTGAATATGTATTGATAAAATATATTTAAAACAAAGCATTTAAACTTCCTCATCATCTGATGCATACAGTAGAACAAGTAGCCACTCTCATGCCAAATACCACTATTTTTTCAGTCCTGGATGCAAAATGTTCCTTTTAGAAAATGTCGTTGGATCACAAGTTTCCATTGTTAACCACATTCGGTACACTATTTGGTAGATAAAGATTTTTGAGAATGACATTTGGGATAAATTCTGCCAGTAAAGTATTTCAACATGCAATGGAGAAAATTGTTGTAGTTATCCATGTACTATTATAGTAGACGACATTATTGTAGGGGGCAATGGTGAAGGCAAACATGATAGAAATCTCAGGAAAGTTCTAGACCATGCATGTGAAGTAAATCTTAAACTGAATCCAAAGAAATGCAAATTCAAACTGAAAGAAGTTACTTATATGGGACATTTGTTTATCAGTTCTGGCTTACAACCAGATCCGTCTAAGTAAATAGCAATTCTTGAAATGTCAGTTCCAGACAATGTCACATCGTTATGACATTTTTTTTGGTATGGTCAACTATTTAGGAAAATTCATCCCAGACTTGAATGAGCTTTTAGCACCGCTATGTGAGTTGATACAGAAAAATTTAAACTGGTCCTGGTTAGAATAACACCAAAGAGCATTTGATATTCTGAATCAAAAACTTGCCAGTCCACCCACATTGAGATATTATGATGTTCGTAAACCTGTAACTCTTTCATGTGATGCTTCAAAGTATGGCCATGGTGCATCATGTCTTCAAGAAGGCATACCAGTAGCCTATGCATCCAGAACTTTAACTCAAACGGAGATGCAGTATGCACAAATGGAAAAAGAGCTTTTGGCAGTAGTGTTTGTATGTTTGAAGTTTGGTGATTATATTTATGGCAGACCTATCCAAACAGAGACTGATCACAAACCTCTAGTGACAACTTTGAAAAAGCCAATACATACAGCTCCAACACACTTGCAATGCATGACGTTAAAACTGCAAAAGTACACTTTCAATATTGTCTATACAAAAGGCAAATATTTATACCTTGCTGATGCTTTGTCATGACCACCGAGACAAACAACTGAGCAGCATGGAAATGAGAAAGCAGACTTTGAAGTCATGGAAGTCATCATGTCTTGCTGAACCAAGAAATCACACTGCTTCAGACCCACTTCTCCAGAAGCTGAAACATGTTATCAGGCAAGGATGGCAAGCACAGCAAACTAGTTTACACATGACATACAGACATGTTTCCTTACCAAGACAGGCTCATCATGAAAGGTCCAAAAGTGGTAACTCCTAAAGCCTTACAACAGGAATATATCAAAATGTTGCATCAGTCACCCATGTACTGATTCAACCAAAAGAAGGGAAAGGGGCATTGTATTTTGACCTATATCAAAAGATATACAAAAGGAAACTCTAGCATGCTCAATTTCCAACAGCACCAAACCATATCAACAAAATGAACCACATCAGCTAAACCAGATTCCTGAGTTACCATGGTCGACAGTTGCTACTGATATTTTAGAATGGAATGGTCATTACATTACTTAGTGTTAGTAGACTCTTATTCAAATTGGTTTGAAACTGACCTTCTTCCTAACTTAACATCCAGCACAGTCATTATGAAATTGAATAGACACTTTTCTGTCTATGATAGTCCGCACAGAGTCATATCTGACAATGGTGCAGAGTTTACAAGGCAGTAGTTTAAGAAATTTGCTGAATCTTGGGATTTTGTCCATATTACTAGTAGTCTTGAGTATCCACAGTCCAATGGATTAACTGAGCATGTCGTTCAGGGTGCAAAGTATTTGTCGGAGAAATTCAAGAGAGATGGTACTGATCCAAGGGACATGGTACTGATCCAAGGAAGATGGTACTGATGTTTTCCTTAACTTAATCTCAGAAACATTCCTGGAGATAACTTGCTTGGTTCACCTGCTCAGAGATTGATGTCCAGAAAGACTAGAACAAATCTTCCAGTCAGTAAATAATTGTTAATACCAAATTCAAAGAACAACAGAATGGCCAAGTCTCAACTTTCCAGAAAATGTCAGTCTGAAACGTTGTACTACAATAAGTCCAGTAAACCCCTCAGGTCATTAAGACAAGGAGAAATTGCGAGAATGTAAACATCTAAAGGATATGACTGAGTGGGAACCATCAAGACCATTTGTGAATAATGGAGATTTTACATCATACAATCTGAAGGAATGGATTTCAGAAGGAATTGAAGACATGTGTTACCTGTGTCTGAACCAGTGACACAGTAGATTGCCTGTGCTGATGACTATTTCTCAGAGTGACTCTACACCTGTTCAAAGTCCAGAGGGAAGTGTACTTTCTTCAAATAATCCTGATGTGATTCCCAATGTTACAATTATGAAAAAAATCCCTAGAGATTGTCCCTGTTGCTAAACCCAGTCAAAGTTTTTATGGGACCAGATCAAGTAGAATTTCCAGACCCAATCCGAAATACACAGTGACTTGGACTAGAGTTTTCTCCTATTGCATGTCAAACAAATTAAAGAGGGAGGATGTAGATCAGTGTGTGTATATTGCACCTAGTCAGCCCCTGTAGATAGATAGTACGTACATATAAGTGCAAGATCAGTGCCATTTTGTATAGTCAGCCAAAGTGAATGCAGGCACCAATGGAGATGCACATGCAAGTGTGTTTGTAGTAATAAGTCAGTTAGCTTATAAAGTTCGAAGTATATGTTCCAGTTACAGCTTCTGATGTGTTTATGTACAATAAACGACTTGAATGCATACCCAGCCTCAGCGTCTTATTTTAATACATGAGACATGTGCCACCAATGACCAAAGACTATTAAGATAAAAAGCTTATTTGCTCTTCATTTGTATAGTTACCATTTAGATATAGGTTATTGTATTAAATAGTCACTAAGCATTTAGTAATTGCACAAACCAGGCACAATCATCCTAGATCAAAGTTACAATCCATATGGAGAGCAGGAATCCAAATACACCCATATGTTGCTCAGCAGTATCTAGCAGTCCATAAACAAGGCTGAGATGCATTGTGTACAGAGTGAATAATGTGTGTGCATGTGCCTCCTTTTCTGGGTTATCATATATTTAACTACAAAGACTCTATAACAGGACAATGTGTTACTGCATGGGAATACACAATGTGTCCATGGAGCAACAGCAGGAAACTTCTAAGCAAACTACCATCTTGGAGTGATACCAATGTTGATGAAGCCCTTGATGTTAGTTATACTGAGGATAGAAATGGGTATATGCCCACTATCACGTACACTTGTAGAGACATTATTCAGGGATGGGAAAAGGAACTGAAGAACAGTGGGTCAGATAGGATGATGGACTGAGCTGCTGTATCCTTCAGTCCTATATAACATCCCTGGTAACCAAGGATAAAGCATCCCTGGCAACCGAGGTAGGAATAATACTAGAGGTATTGAGGATGACAGTTGAATGGCACTAGAGATTCCATCACTAAAAGGAGTGAGCAGTTTCAAAGTACCATTTCATCCATCTTCGCTGTAGAACTTCATTCAGAATCAGTACAGTCCGGTACCTCATGCCAAGTATTTCATAATTCTATATCAATGTTATATAAGCACAGTAAATGTCTCAAGTGTAGTATGTTGTTCTTAGGATATCATAAAACAGATTTTCCTTGTTTACAGATTGTTGTCTGGTCCTTTAAAATGCACCACACTGTTAATATTTTGTTAATGATTTTACAACAATGAGGAGAATGACAAGAGTAAGATGTTTTTATAACAGTTTCATTGTCGCTTAACACAGTGACTGTTTCACATGCCACCATTAGCTCCTCTACTGCAACAACAATAATAAACCAAAGTACTGGCCTTGAGTCCTGCAGATCTATATTGCATTTCCATTTTTCTGACATTAAGTGTATCAAACTCTTCTTTGTTTACTTAAGGATAGCCCTAATGTCTGCATTTCTTTGTCCCTAATAATCTTGCTTCTATCTTTAGACTTCAGATGTTAGTTGACTTTTGGTGTGAATCTGTTTCCATTTCATGTTGCATCTTTTTTTTTTTTTCAGAAGTTCTTGACATGTACTCTGCTGCTCTTGATAACCTTTGACATTGGTGAATCAGCCTGCATGTTCGCCCAGAAGACGGCCAGAATTACATACGGTATGGGAATGTCCACATAGGGTGCAGCACTGGTTCTGTGACTAGTTCCATGCTGTTAATTTAAGTCTTGAATCCAAGTAATGGCAATTTAGGGGAAAATAGGGGCTGCAAACATATGTTCTGGCACTGATTATTTATAATGTTAGAATACTTTTATGATCCCAGGAATGCATACTCAAAGGTTTGTAGAAAGTAGCCCATACATCTCAACTGACCAGATTTTTGCAGAATGTCTGAATTGTTGCATTATATGCCTGATCCTCATAAAATTTGAGGTTTTCTGGCAAATCATTGAGGACTGAAGTCACTAAATGACATATATTTGACTTTCAGATTTCATAACCTTTACAAAATGC
The DNA here is from genome assembly GCF_019279795.1 of Protopterus annectens. Taxonomy (NCBI): domain Eukaryota; kingdom Metazoa; phylum Chordata; order Ceratodontiformes; family Protopteridae; genus Protopterus; species Protopterus annectens. Next base: position 1,402,490,979 of record NC_056743.1, on the reverse strand, counting down.
ACATTAATGCAAAAACTGTTGTTTTAGCAACTTACTACTTTTATAGGAGTAATATTGATTTTGGGCCTTTGCCACCCCCCACAAATATTTTTGACTTTTACAGACTCCTTGTACTTAGAGGTTGACTGATATGAAGAGGCCTACTGCTTAGGGTTGGAACAGTTTTTTTTTTCATGGTGTGTTTTTCACATGTTGTGGCTTTTGGATATATATATATATTTTTTACATTGTTGGTTTTGATTGGACAAATTTTAAATGACACAAATACAACCAAATCAATGAACACTGGCTAGCAGTGCTAATCTTTATATCTCAGGCCTTGTAAGAATAAAGGCCATATGAAAAAATGCAATAAGCGTCTGGAATCCTTTCCAGGCATGCAATAAATCTGGGTTGCAGCTCTTTAGGTGCAGGTCAAGCCCAGGATATTCAATCAACCTTCTTGTCTGGGAAACCTGACAGTTCAAGAGATACTGCGATGACCAAGTTTCTCACATCAAACTTGGATAAAAGCTTTCCCAAAAAGTCCATCAGAGTCCAAAAAAATTGTTGGAGAAATGTGCACGTAAGCCAGCATATCAAAGATTCACACAAATTCCAGTGATAACCAAGTGATAGCTGCAACAAATATCTGTAATAAAGAACACAGAAAGAAGAAATAGGTGGGAATGAACAAACTACAACTAAGTTTCAGCTTATTACATTCACAATCAACTTATTTAATAAAGTACAGTAATGATCAATGTTCAGATTTCAGTTTTAGCAGCTATCATTACCTCCCTACTTTGATTTAGCAAGAGTAGTGACATAACAGGAAAATTATAAACACCCCAGGGTAACTAACCTTTTAAGTAGTTATCAGTGATAAAGGGAATGAGATACTAAGATCTGAGAAAACACATCAACAGCCAACTAAACTGAGTGCTGAAAAATACCAAATCTAGAATGAAAGACTAGCATTAAAATGCCACAGAGAAACAGGATCTTGATTTCTTAGTGCAGGTCAGTTAATGATATGAAAGTTGACAAGCAGTACCCTGTAAGCACCACCTCTATATATTTTACACAGAGATTCTGTATTCTTAAGTCAACAAAACAAACAAATATAAAAATACATAATGCAGAATACAGATAACAAACATATCACTGTAGCATCTTGTGGCTTCATACATTATGTCGTTGGATCATTCAGTATGCAAACACAAAATGTGCTTACTGATGCAGTATTTAAACTTTATACAGCAATAAGAAAGCATGTTCTACAACTTATTGCAGAACTACTACATAAAATAATAATACAAATTAACACGTGGGTGACTTTGCCCCCTCTGCTCCTCCTTACTTACATAAATTAATTTCATGATCAATGGACTGTTTGAAAGTCAGCAAAATCACAGTGTTAACCAAAATCAGGAAATTATGGACTGCAGATATGAATTTTAATTAAAACCACTGATTTAGAGCTTTCACTTGCAACTCTTATGACTTCATTAGAGCAACAGTGAACATTCAAACATGGCTTTTAAATAATTCAATAACCTATGAAAGTTAAAATCCACATTACGTTACTTTCCTGTGCTGTTAGCTTTAAAATATTTATATTGGAAATATCATTAAGACCTGGTAAAATTAATGAATTAAAATATAATTGCCAAAGTTTTTGTTTTTTCAGTACAGATTTAAAATCACCTCATCATGGTGAAAAAATTTACATAAAATGAAGAATTTAAAACTGTTTAAATCTAGTACAAACAATGCTATGCCTGCATAATACATTTTTTTGTTTGCTTAATTCTTTATTTATAAAATACATTTTTAAAATAATACAGACAAGATATATATTAGTACACATTTTATATGAAATAATGCAATGCCAGTAAATATCAAGTAATGCTGGTAGTGCATGCATAAAATTGAAGGTCCTTACATTTGTGTTAACCTGAATTATCAAAAGAAAATCTATTTCAACATTATGAAAACTAAACAACACATCAACAATGCTTAGCCTCAAAGTGATCTGCAACTTTGGCACAACTTCAGAAAAGTTACAGTGAGGTGTGTACAAGGTGTACTCTTCTTGGTAACTGTTTTTTTTTTTTTATTCGGAGACAAATGTTCATGTGAGGGGTCATATATGTGGGTGCACTTATGAATATGTGTGTCTGTCTGGGAAGTTGCAGTAGAAGGATTATTAAGGGAGTAGGTTAGGGGTGTCCTTTTGCATGAAGACGTGGAGGGCCACAGTTAAGGCTGTCACCTTTTCAAATGCCCAAAACGTTATTTTTTTATGGAAAAAAAAAAAATCGAGATTTTCATGATAGATACTATACAAAAGTAGCACAAAAGACTGGGATTTATTCTTTTTTTTCCATAATAAAAGCTGATCCTTATAAGATTTTAATTATTTGCACTCTTTTGCATAATATTTAGATGTGTCAGAATCAAAATATTTGTTTTATGCTATTATTAATAGAAACTCAGGAAATATTTTTGTCCTAAAATCTCAGGACATTTGTCATTTTTCATGTTTTTTTTCCACAAGACACAAATGCCCAGATAAACAATGTTCTCCATAATGAGGTACAAGTGGTAACCCAAAACACAGTAGTCTGTCTCTGTAACCATGCTAGATGCTAATCAGGAATTTGGGGAAGAGGCATATGCTAATTAGTCATGTGATTTGCTCTGGAACTTCTTGATGTTAGGCATTTACAGAGCGGGGTGATGCAGAGAATTGCTCAGCCATGTACATTAGCGCAACTGCTCCTGGGCACTCGTGGTAATTAATACAGTCATCCATCATAAGTACTGGGGATTTTACTGATCAGGTAGTGTTAGTGGGTGTGAATAAGTGTGCATGTGAGGGGCTGTATGTGTGAGCGCATTTGTGAATATGTGTGTCTGCCTAAGAAGTTGCAGTAGAAGGATTATTGAGGATGTAGGTTAGGGGTGAGAGTGTGTGTGTGTGTGTGTGTGTGTGTGTGTGTGTGTGTGTGTGTGTGTGTGTGTGTGTGTGTGTGTGTGTGTGTGTGTGTGTGTGTGTGTGTGTGTGTGTGTGTGTGTGTGTGTGTGTGTGTGTGTGTGTGTGTGTGTGTGTGTGTGTGTGTGTGTGTGTGTGTGTGTGTGTGTGTGTGTGTGTGTGTGTGTGTGTGTGTGTGTTTGTAGATATATATGAAATGTATATGTAAATGTGTGTGTTTGCGGGTGGATGGTTTGGTTGGGGTGGCTGCCAGACTTACACATACACCTAGACTAATTGGAAAGGCCTGCAACATTGGGTTGGGAGGGAGGAATTAGACACCAGGAATAACTCTGAAGGCATGGGCTGGGGGAGCACTAGCCACCAAGGATAACTATGAAGATGTGGAATGGGAGGAACACTAGCCCTAGGGATAAATCTGAAGACATAGGGTGGGGAAACACTAGCCACAAGGGATAAATCTAAGCACAGAGAGTGGTGGAACACTAGCCACTAGAGGTAAATCTAAAGACATAGGATGGGGGAACACTGGCTACTAAGGATAAATCTGAAGACATAGTGTGGGATAACACTAGCCACTAGGGATAAATCTGAAGTCATAGGGAGGATGAACACTAGCCACTAAGGATTACCTTTTCATTTCATGATTTAACGGCATTTAAACGCAATATGGGATGGGTGCACCACTAAACACCAGTGATACTATAACTAGCATATCTTAAAGGTATTAGAAAGGGTTCCAGTCCTGTACCCTGCCACCTCCTACATAGGACGTTAGCCCTCTGCGCCTCCACCAGACACCAGGGATGTAATACAAAGAATAAATACAACTTTGTGGGAAAAAGGTAAATTACAAGGGGTGGAGGAAGGCTTTGAAAACTGCATCCTTGCCACATGAAACATCAGCATATCAGCATTAACCTGCTTCCCTCTTTGTACTAACTGATAAGTTAGTGCAGTGAAAGCTTTTTAACATATAATGAGGATCTTGGGTATTATTCAATCAATGCAACAGTTCATGAGTTATGATGGAGAACGATAGGGAACATAAAGCATACCTCTCACACATGTAGTGCTAGAAATCCAGACAAAGCCAAAAAAAAAGGTGGGCAAAGACAAACAGTAAGGAATGGATTTTAATTATTCCACACACAAATTTTGAAAGTCACTAATATAATAGCTTTTGCACTTCCATGCATTTACTGAAGGATATGAAGTCTGAAACTTTAATGTGTGGCATTAATGATGGACTATAATAGTCCATGAATTACCAGGACAAGATAAAAGGAAACACTGGGACCATTTGAGAACTGTTGAACAGGTATGGGATATATGGTGTGTGTGTGTGTGTGTGTGTGTGTGTGTGTGTGTGTGTGTGTGTGTGTGTGTGTGTGTGTGTGTGTGTGTGTGTGTGTGTGTGTGTGCGTGTGCGTGTGTGCGTGTGTATGTGTGTGTGTGTGTGTGCGTGTGTGTGGGTGTGCGTGTGTGCGTGTGTGTACGTGTCTTTAATTTAGCTCAAATATGTATGATTAGTCATTTCAATCTTCTGAAAATGAAACATCACCATCATTAAGCAAATAGTTGTATCTCTACTCTTTTCTCTCATTTAATAAGTCCAGCAACCACAGTAAGCTCATAATATACTAAACATGATATCTCATGGGAAATTGTTTCCATGCATTATCATCTACAACAGTATAACCATTACAAATATTAAATAGATTGACTCATACATTTGGGTATCTTTTCATAAGACAATTTAACAGTAAATCTCCACGAAATCATAACAAAGGATTTCCTTAAGCTGACTAAAAATCTATCTCTCGCTAACCAGTTCCTTACTCATAATTTAATAAATGATTAATTAAAGAGGTCATTAAGCAGAATAGGTAGTAACCTTCCAGTGAAATATTTTCCAAAGGTACACCTAAAAGACAATGATGCATATCAAACAGTAAGTGGAAGGTAGTTTAACCATCACAATCACCTTAGGTATTGTGAAGCAGTATACATTACTGTTACATATATTTTAATTTTGCATTGCCAAAATATATTCATAAATTTTCTTATTTAGCTTCTTCTTTGTCATGCCTATAAAAAACACCGGCCATGAATTACATGAAATCAAATTTATTAGTCCACTTGACAAGCAGTTAAACACATTGTCACATACAATGACCTTATCACTGCCATCAGCAATCACATAAGTGTCATTAAGAAAATATCTGCAATAACTGCAGACACCACATATGTATATACTGTTTGCTTTGGGTCTGCTTTACAAGACTGAAATCCCACTTACCTGACTTTCACAATGCTTAGACAAAAAGCGGACAACCCCATATCACTGACGGCCTGAACACTGGCTTACCACTCGAGGTGAGTAACCGCTTGGCCAAACTAAAACATTAATTAAAACCAAAGCAAATTAAACCCACCCATGTGGGAGACTTTGCCCCCACACTCCTGTATGTGGGGAGCTGTGCTCCCCATACCCCCCTAACTAAATATACTAAATCCAAGATTGCACTACTGCGGGGGTAAGGGGTAAAGTTCAACATGGTGGCCAAGTGGTTACATACCTGGAGTGGAAAGTTGGTGTTTTGGAATGTTGGTAATATGGGGTTGTCAGCTTTTTTGTCTCAGCATTATGAAAGTCGGGTAAGTGGGATTTCAGTCTTGTAAAGTAGACCCATTTGCTTTACATACCCTGACTTTATTAGATGCTTGTTCAAAAAGATCTTTAATGTTTTATGACTTTTTGTTGATAAATATTGATTAATCACTAACTACTACAAACAAGTCACTGTTGCCTAATTTTCATGGAAGATATCTTTAATACATTTTGAGACTACCTTATATTACAAACATATACCTAAAGTTAAATCTTTCTTATTAGTCATAAACCATTGTCTTCACAAAATTGTAAAATAGGGGCATACTTCATTGACCTAAACTGTTTAACTTCTTCAAACACCTTAGCAACTTGATTCAACAAATGTTCTTTATTAAATCCTGCAGCTTGTATAACTTTGTTTCTAATACATTTGTTTTAGATATTAATCTTGTGATACTAAATGTCTTTGTACAACATTTTGTTTAACCAAAATGTAACATATGTATATAAATTTGTAAAGTTGTGTTTTTATGATAAATGTATTTTTTTAAACAGCTTTATTGAGATAAATATTGTCAAATAAACATAAACTAGAGATATGTACATTTTTCAAAATGAGTGACATAAAATGAGAAAATTAAACAAAAAATGTTAAACTATATACAATGACATTCTCCACAAGAATCAAATATTAATAAACAAGTGCATTAAAATAAGAAGATTATAAAATAATTTGCATTACTTGTTCAATAAATCATATACTTTTTTCCACATATTAGATGAATTAGTATTCCTAGAAGATCTTGCAGTATTGGTCAAAATTTCTAAGTTACAGACTTCAAGAAGTACATTTTTTAATTCAACTATTGAGAGTGAAGTATGAGACTTCCAATTTCTTGTAATGATTTTTCTGGCAATGGATAGAATTGACCAAATCAGAGGGTGATTACATTCTCTGATACAATTAGGAACAGCTGTGTTAATTTTTATCTTTCTAAATCACTAGTTATATTTATCTGTAAAAATAGCTTGTAAAAAGGAGTTAACATCTGTCCAAAATGTATTTAATTCTATACAATCAAATATCATGTGTGCCCAATCTGCATTAACAACTTTGTTACATCTCCAACAAATGGTATATTTTTTATTAAAATTTACTTAAAGAAAATGGTGTAATAAAAGACCTATGCAAATACCTCCATGTAAAAATTGTCCAATTAAGTGATGAAGTGGTTACACTTGCTGACTGTAAGATATTTATTTTGTCAGAATCTGTAGGGGGATAATTACTAATTAAAGTAAAATAGTTCCAATAACTTTCTGAAGGATTTTCTAAATCAAATTTGATTGCGTTATATAAATGAGATAAAATATTTTAGATGTAGAATTATGTTCTAAAGCTATTATCATAAATCAAAATAATTTAGGTATTGTATTTATTTTTTGTTGTTAAAGACATAGAATCCATTTTGTTTAGAACATATTTCCTAGCTTCCTGTAAATCTAACCAAGAGAAAGAATCGCATTCATATTGATTTTTTTAATATGTTTATAGTTTTCAGATAATTTTTAGTCATCAATTAAAACCAGAATATTAGGTTTTTCTGTTGAAAAGAAAGTATTTTATTATAATCAGATGAAAAGATGACACCTTGTGTGAAAGCTATAGGAAAAAGAATATATATCCACTCTTTATAAATATTGAATTTATAAATATAATTTCTAAAGGATTTCAGAAGAAGAATTATATAATTGGAGTTACATTTTTGAGAGGAGTAAGATAAGAAATATTATTTTAGAACCCACATAAAGGAGTTAGTATAGTTAACTTCTGAAGTTTGTTGTTATTTATAGAATTACTAATTAAGATTTCTAGGGTATTTTTCCAGTTTGCCGTATAATTATTATCTATAAGTTAGAAAATAGTTTTGGCCATTGAGGAAAGATTTCCAAATTAGGCATTGCTATACCACCTTTTCCTCAGTTTTTCATATGATTAGATAGAGCTATCCTGGGTTTAATTGGGGACCATAAAATTTGTGTATCAATGAATTACATTCTTTAATAATCTGATTAGGAGGAGATAATGAGATGGATTGTATAATATATAAAATTTTAGGTAATAAAATCATCTTTATTATTAAAAGTTTTTCATCCATGGAGAAATTAATTTTATTCCATTTTTTAATAGGATTTCTATTGCCAATCAACTCTTATTATAGTTTATTTTAATGATATAATTTATGTTTTTTTGTAATTATAATACCTAGATAAAGTAGTTCATCATTTTTGCCAGATATTTACTATAAGCCACTTGTATTTCAATTTTTTATGACCAATTAATAAGATTTGAGTTTTATCATCGTTGAATAATAAACCAGATTTCTTTTGAAAAAAAGTTCAATATTACTAAAGAGAGCATGAATAGATGAATCATTATCACCAAGGGTAATAAGAATGTCATCTGCAAACATTTGTATTTTGGAAGATTTATTTGAATTTAATTTAAATCTTTGAATATTTTCATTATTTCTTATCAAATTGGCCCATGGTTCCACAATAAGGGTAAATAATAAGGGAGATAAGGGGCAACCCTGCTTTGTTCCTTTAATAATATGGATTTTTTGGGGAAATATTAGTACCTGTTTTAACATATGATTGGCTATCCTGATAGAATTGAGTGATTACATTTATAAAGCTCTTTGAAAAGTTTAATTCTTCCAGTAATATAAATAAATAGCTCCAATTAACAGAATCAAACACACAATTTATATCTAAACTAATTAGTGTTAGATTATTATTTAAATATTTGACTGATTCTGTTAGAGTTAATTTTCTTTTAATGTTATCATAAGTATTTCTACTAATTATGAATTCCATTAGGTCATCTTCAACTAAGATAGACTAATCTGTAAATATTGACATAAGCATTTTTTAATCAATATTTAGCAAATAAATAGGTCTATAGGATGAACTTTTAACTGGATCTTTGTTAGGTTTAAGAATAGGAGAGCTAAACGTATACTTCCAAGAGGGGGGATTAACTTATTATTTGGGGATAAATTATATACTTTATGAAGTAATTTAATATCATCATTTGGTAAAATGTTACATATTTCTGGGATGATTCCATCATTTCCTGGGGCTTTATTTAATTTTAAATTTTTAATCTGGGTTTGAATGTCTTTAAAGGAAATGGGTTCAATTATAGAATTAGCTTGTTCATTTGTTAGTCTTTTTTTAGTAAATCTATTAATATTTTTTTTAATTTCTTGATTAGAATCTATTATTTTTAATTGTTGATTAATATTAATAAATATATTTGAATTCAGCTAGAATATTTTGTATTTCTGAAACCATCTGTTTTCTTTCTAGGAGAAAAATGTAATTTATATGATTCATTTTATTTAATATTTTGGTTTTGTTAGCTAATAAATTTATGGATTTGGGATTTGTGGAAAATTTTTAAAAATTACATTTTTTTAATATAATCATGTTTTTATGGTTTAGGATTTCAATATATTTATTATTCAAATAATTTATTTCATTTTTCTTATCTTTATTATTTAGATCTGATTCTTGATTATGTTTCAATGAATCTAATTTAAGTTGAATCTCTAATAACTGTTTATCCCAACTTTTCCTTTTTATATGATACCAGTTAATAATTCTTCCATATAAAAAAAGATTTTAGGGTATCCCACACAAAAATTTCTGAGGAGTTATTCTTATCATTTAGTTCTATAAAATTTTGTGTCTCCAACGTTAAGAATTCTCCAAAATTTTCAGTTTTGTGATATAAGCAGGTATTCTTCTTATCTGTGTATTGTAATTTGAATTAACTGAAATTTCAAATATTATTGAATTATGGTCTGATATTGGGCAAGAAATAACCTTGGTGTTGACCAAAGAGCCTAATAAATCATTAGAAAATAAAACTCTATCTATTTTTGAATAGGTGTTATGTCTATGAGAGAAAAAGGCATAGTTTAAACAATCAGACTCTGCAGAGGAATGAATATCTTTCAGATGATATGATTCTAGAAAATCTTTTAATGATTTGGCTGAAGCTGTAATCTTTCTTTTATTTAAAGATGTTGATTCTTTATTATCCAAAATGCAATTAAAATCCCCTGCTATTATTAAGGACCCCTTGGAATGTTGTACTATGAGATCCAGATGTTGTTTTACTGTATTGATACCTATTCCTGGTATCCAATATAAATTCACTAAAGTATACATTTTCTTATTAAATTCAACCGTGACAAGACAAAACATTCCTTTATTATCTTTATACGTATTGGTAATCTTTGGGCAAGGTAAAGTATTATTCCACAGAATTGCTACCCCTCTTTTCTTCTGAAGATGTTCTGAACTAATTAATGTTGAATATGATTTAGTATCTAATCTAAACATATCTTCTGATTTCAAATGAGTTTCTTGTAAGAAAATTAATTGGGATTTGTGTAATTTAAGATGTATGAATACACTTCCCCTCTTATTTGAGTTATTTAATCCATTAACATTAATAGAAATACACTTTATTATGAAAAATTTCTGAAGTAAATCATTTTTATCAGCATTCCCATATAAAATCAATGGTCATCTGAAATTTGATCTTCATATACAAAATTGTATATAAAAAATGGAAACTCGGTATGCTCTACAAATCCCAAAAAAATCCTCCCCAATTCCTCCAGAGTTACACTGGCAAACACATACCTTTTATCTTCTCCACTGTATGCTTCCCCAATTCTCTGCCAATATTCAAATCTCCCTCATCACAAAACTAGAACTATGTTCTAACAAGGTAGCTAGATTTGCAACTAGTCTGTCATATAAAAGTCATTACTGCTCTGCTCTAAAAATGTAAACTGGCATAAGTTGCTCAATTATCTTAAGGACACTCAACCTCTACTTGTTCAGAAAATTATATATAATCCTTTACACTGTCCATCCATCAGTAACATGCTCAAGTAGTGCCTTCCTTACCATCTATTTCACTCATCTGAGAAACAGCTTCTTGAAACCCATAAACCTGAAGAAAACATAGGACACAGTTCATACTCCTGCAAAGCAGCCAAAACCTAGAACAAGATTCCTATAAAGATTAGATCAACATTTACAAGTCCCATTTTTAAGTATAATCTAAAAGAACATCTTCTTGACTCTAGACTCTATACATTTCTCTCTCCAAGTTAAACTCACTCTTTTATTTTCCCCTCCTATATTCTTTCTCTTATACATAATCTGTCTCTCTTCTCTCTCTCTTCCATGCTCCTTCATCCTTGCAATCTACTATATGCCCACTATCTCACTTACTGCTCTTAATACCTACCCTTATTTCTCTCTTATTTCCTTCTATAGCATCATCTTTAAGTCATATTTTACCATCTTCCTCCCCACATCCTTTGACATTTCTTAGTCTATTGTATTCTTCTTACTGTCAAATTTCTGTTTCTTCACCTCCATTTTTTTCTGAATAATATTAAAATATACTTATATCTATCTATCGGGTTCCTATTAGATAGTCGAAGACACATAATTTTGAATGCATCTTTGCCGAACTTAAAATAACAAAAACTGAAATCAGCAAAGGGGCATATGAGTGATTTCTTTCACTCGGAAAGAAATTGCTTGCCCGCCTCCAGTAGTTTGCTGTTTTGTAAACTGTACTGCGATCTCAAAGTTGGTATATTTAGTTAGGGGGGTGTGGGGGACACAGCCCCCCATGTTTGGGGGTGTGGGGGTCGAAGCTCCCCACTTTGTTTTGTGTGTAGTGATATATCTTTTATTTTTGGATAAGTGATTTCTTTCCCAGGGAAAGAAATCGCTCATATGTAGTTTTGCTGTTTTCAGTTTTCATTTTTATGGGTTCGATGAAGATGCATTCGAAGTAATGCATCTTCGATGTTGTGATATAGACCCTTATCTATCCATCTATGCACACACACACACACACACACACACACACACACACACACACACACACACACACACACACACACACAATACACGTATTAACCCAGGATAGCTTATTCCCTGTATAGCTTATTCCACATCCAGTATACCTCTCCTTACTTACCTGATTTATTCCACCCTTCTAACCCCTTTCATCTTTCTTTTTTATACTAACCTGACTGAAAGGTAAACATACTTTCTAATACCTCCTATGAAAACTACACAACCCATTTCTTCTTATGCAATTTTTTTCTTATATCATTGTATTTCATTTCTTATTCTTATAATTTTGATGTTATATCTAAGATGCCAATTGTTCAATTGTATTTTTTTCTTTTTATATTATTGTATTTGTTAATTTTATATTTATGTGTATGTAATTTGTATTTCTGGAGCTTTTCGCCTCGGACCTCCACTGAAAATTGGCTTACACCCAGTAGGACTATCCCAGTTAGCAAATGTAAAATAAAATAAGATAAAATAAATAAATATATAAATTTATGTATATATGTATATTTTACCTGTCTCCAATGTAATCATGTTCTTTTTTCTTTTACTACTTGTATATTTCCAAGATCATGTATATAGAGATTGTAATACATCTTATGGAGCTTTTGTCCAAAGACCACCACAGAAAAATGGGATTTATGCCCAGTAGGACTTTCCTAGTAATTGAATGTCAAATAAGTAAAATAAAAAATAAATAAATAAAAATGATATTCGAATAGATTAACTGTATGCCTGTGTTTATTTATTTGACATTTGTTGACCAGGATAGTCCGACTGGGACAAAGCCCTTTATCAGCAGAGCCCCGGGGAGAAAAGCTCCACAGTACAAATATATATAAAAAAATGCATGTTACAATAAATGCATAATACAAAAAGGTTAGCAATATATGACTTAACAATAAAGAAGGCAAGAGACTAATGTATACTATAGATAAACAGATAAACATAATGGTGGCACAGACATATAACATAGTAGATAGTGAAACTCAGTATGTTGACTAGTTACTAATTGTAGTTAACAGAAGGTGTAATTATTAGTAATAGGTTAAGCTATAGTACAGCAGAAGTCAAAAGCAAAGAGGAGAATTAGAAGAGAGGCAGGTGACTGTAAGGCTGAAGAAGCAGATTAGTTGGAGAAAGAAAACAGAGAGTAAAGGGAGGAAACAGGGGTTAGGAAGGGGAGAGTGGAATAAGGAAGAGAAGAGACAGAGTAAGGACTAGATTCAGGTAAGGTGGTTACAGTGACATAGCCATGTGTGGTTTAGATATTCTTTGAGAGATCTCTTGAATTTGCAGACTTGAGGTATGCTTCTCAGGGTCATGGGAAGCTTGTTTCATTGAATGGCAGTTGAGTAGCTATATAGGTTCTGTCCGACAGATTTTTTAGGTTTATGAATCTGTAACATATACTGAACTGAGCTCCTTAGTGGTGGGGGAGGGATATAAAATAAGACTAGTGAGGAAATGCTAGGGCAGGAAGAAGGTTTATTGATGATGGAGTAGATGATAAGCATTTGAGTAACTTTGAGTTGGTTAGGGAACTCTAACCAACCGAGTGACCTGAGGGCATGACAGTGATCTGGATGGCAGATTATCAGCAAATCTAGCTACATTGTTATAGGTAGTTTCAATTTTAGTGAGAAGAGAAAACTGAAGGTTTGTAAATATTTGTGAGCTGTAGAAAAGGTTGGGAATAAAGTAAGCACTGGCTAGTGAGATTCACATATCAGGGGTAAGGACCCTTTTGTTTGTATATAGGAAGCCAAGCTTTTGGTGGGTTTTCTTAATACAATGATGTGTATGAAGGTCAAATTTCAGTTGGTCATCTATGATTACTCCAAGAAGCTTAGTTTGGCTAACAGGGGTGATGTTAGTGTTGCTCATTGAAAAGAGATTCAATGAGGATTTGAGGTGGTAGAGGGGTTTTGGGAGGAAGAGTATGAGTTTTGTCTTTTTGGGATTGAGTATTAGTTGATTATTAGTAAGAAATGTGTCTGTGTGAATGATGTTTGTGTGAGAGTGAGTAGTTCAGATGGATTGCCAGCTATGAATATAATAGTAGAGTCGTTAGCGTACTGTATGAGGGAAGACTGGGGACATTGTGTAGTTCATTAGTAAAGATATGAAAAAGAAGGAGTCCAACAATAGAGCCTTGTAGGACACCTGTCTTGACGGGGAGAAATGGAAAAAGAGCAGAGAGCCATTTGATGGATTACTGTCGATCAGAAAGGTAGCTGTTAAACCAGGAGATTGTTGTTGTGGAAAGGTTGAGTTGGGATAGCTTCAAGAGAAAGATAGGGTAGGAGATGGTATCCAAGGCTTTTGACAGATCTAAGAAGAGACAGGACACAAGTTTATTATTAATTCCAGCTAGGGAAATGGTATTGGTAAAGGAAATAAGAGCAGTAGAGGTGCTGTGGTATGGGCGGAAGCCGTGCTGGATAGGGGTGATCAAGTTCCCATAAGTGAGGTGGCCCATGAGTTGTTTGTGGATGCAGTGTCTGAGCATTTTTGAGAGGGAAGAAAGTATGGCAATTGGTCAAAAGTTAGAAAGTTCTGTGCGATTTCCTCCTTTGTGGATATTGTATAAATTAAATGCAAAACATGTATTGTATAATTGACATAATCAAAAAAAATGTAATTCCACTTTTTGAGCCTTTCATTTTTTGAAAACTTAATGAAAGACATAAACCTTGACTCAAAAATAAATGTATTTACCCATTCTGCTAGAACAATACTAGTGCATGAAGAATGTATTCATTCTCACGTTGTTGTACATTTTACTTGCTGAAATTATTTCTCATTAACATAAAATAGTCATTCTGCAGTACCAATTCCAAATAATAAGCACAACTTTATTTCATGCAAGCATATTTTGTATTTATTTATTTATTTTATTTTTACATTTGTTTACCAGGATAGTCCAACTGAACACAGGTCCATTTTCAGCAGAGGCCCGGCTAGAAAAGCTCCAGATTATATACATCAATCCGGAAGAAACAAATAAAACATAATCCAAGAATAGCAAGCAGTACATAGTAAAGAGCTCCAGATAACATCTATCAGTCAAGAAAAAACACACAACTTATAACAGCATGCAATACACAGTAAAAATAATGTACATTCATAAGAGTACTATCAATGGGATTAGTATAGAAATCACACATTGTAAACAAGTCACTCATAACAAAACTTTAAATGGGATTAATATAGAATTCACATATTGTAACTGTGTCAGGTGTTGAAGGTAGTCAAATTGTTACTACGTAGAAAGGTGAATCAGCATAACAGAGTACTGTCACTGTGAGTGAGAAAATAGAAAATAAGTTGGTAGAGAACATAATGACTGGAGGGGGCAAATTAAAGTAGTGATCAATGGATCAGTGCAAGATACGAAAGGGTTGGTTCTGTAGATATTGCAGGATTTTGTATGAGGCTTTTTGGTTGTATGATGGAAAATAGATTGTTAAGTAGATGTTTAACTTGAGGAGTCAGAGGAGCATAACCAGTTGTTCATGTAGTGTGTTTTGAAGAGTTTTTTAAATTGTGTAGCAGAGCTATCAGATGTCAGGTGGCTAGGTAGAGTATTCCAAGCTTTAGCAATAGTGCAACCAAAGTGAGATTTACCAGCATCATTATTGTATTTAATGACATTTCGGAGGTTTTGGTTACTAGATTTTAAGGCACTTGTAGTATAGGGTTGAATTAGATTCTGGAGTGCCAAGATTTTATCAGGGCAGTAGTATAACTTGTGTGCCAGTGACAATTGATTGAGTTGCAGTAGTTGAGGCAGCTCAAGTCAGATTAGCTGTTTGAGTTTTTGATATAAACAGCATTATTACACTTTCCCAATAAGTACTTCAGTCAAATCCTGCATTTAATTTATCAGTATTGCTCTGATTACCTTCATAGGTTCATATGTTCATAGGTGTGTGCTAGGCTAACAGCCCTGGAGCTTATGTAATCCTAGCCCAAAAAGATTCCCTGGCATCATGTTGCCCGACATTAGTTCCCCTATTAGGCAGGGCCACTGAAGTGATCCCCGGGGTGAATTTTTTATTGCCCATCCACTCGTCAAGATTTCTCTTGAAGAGGGCTAGTGAGGTGCTCTGCTTGACGTGAATGGGAAGTCCGTTCCAGAGCATGGTTAGTCTCTGGGTTAGAAACTTGTCCCTCCAGCATGTTCTGTTTATTGTGGTAATGAGGTTGAGGTCCCTGGAGCATGTGGTATGGAGGGATTGGGATTTCTTCAGATGTAGCATATCTAACAGCTCTGAGTCAGATATGGCTTTATAGGTCAAGCATAGATTGCCAATAAGTAGGCGATATGTGACAGAGTATAGCTGAAGTTTTTTGAGTCTATTCTTATAGGGCATGTGTTTAAGGCCCAGGATCCTCTTAATGGGGTATTTTTGTGGCCTTTCCAGCTATTGTAGGTGTCTAGTGAGGGACATGCCAAATGGGGCATTGTATTCTATAATAGGTCTAATGAGGGATGAGTAGAGAGGGATTATGACCTCTTCCTTCCTGAATGAGAAACCTTTTGTAATGAGATGTGCCACATACAAGGACTTTCTGACCACAGTGGCAATGTGGTTATCAAAGGAGAGGTTGCTGTCAACCTGTGTCCCCAGATATCTCCTTACACCTTTAGTGTTTAATGGACTACCGCTGTTGTGGTTGCTCATGGACACTGAGTTTTTCCGAAAGGGAATGACAATGCATTTTTTGGCATTGAGTTTAAGACCATGGTTCTGGCAACAGTCATTTGTCACAGTGAGACCATTTTGTAGAATGTCTACATCAGTTGGAGAGTCAATGATGGCTCTCAATTTGCAATCATCTGCAAATTTGGTCAGCCAGAGTCCCTTTGTATTGACCTGAACTTCAGAGAAGTAGATACCAAACAGGAGAGAACCCAGAACTGATCCTTGTGGGACTCCACTTATAACTGGGCAGTAGTCAGATTTGGAGTCCACTGCTTTCACAGTGTGGGTTCTATCAGTGAGCCAGTTTGCAACCCGCCTTGTAGCATAGGTGTTTATGCCTAGTTTAGAGTCTATCTATGATTCCTGAGTGAGGGATGGTGTCAAAAGTCTTGGCAAGATCGAGGTAGGCTGTGTGAACTACCTTGCCTTCATCCACAGCTCTGGTGACAGACTTGAAGAAGTCTATTAGGTTGAACAGGCATGATCTACCTTTCATAAATCCAAACTATGTGGGGTCTAGAGTTTGGAGGTTCTCTATATCCCTATTTATAAGGTCCATGATGATGCGCTCCATAGCCTTATATATCAAACTAGTCAGGCTAATGGGGCGGTAGTTCCCAGGGACTGTGGTCGCTCCCCCTTTGTGGAGTGGGATGACTAGCGGTGCGCCATTCAGTAGGAATAAAGCCTGAAGTGAGGCTGTGATTGAACAGGGTACTCAGGTGTGGTGCCAGTTCACTTTGTAATTCACGTAGAACACAGCCAGGGATATTATCAGGTCCCATGGAAGCTGTATTCTTGGCTTTGAACAGTACGGTTTTAACCTGTGCAGCAGTGACAGTAGGAACTTGGTATTCCTCTAGTATTGTGATAGGCCCTTTAGGAGTGAAACGGGGGTAAAGTTTCCAATGAACCTGTCGGCAAGTATACTGTCAATATCAGTTGGCTCAGTATATGTGTTGCCATTGTGCTGTAGCTCAGAGCAGATCTGAGTATTGCCATGTAGATTCTTGACATAACTATAAAATGCCTTCTGGTTATCTTTATTATCTGCTGCAATTTTGTTTTCATAGCTAGCTTTTGTGGATTTGATGACAGATACCAGTTCTTTGCTGAAGCTAATAAGGGAGTTTTTCCAGTCTTTCTGCAACAGTTTCTTCCTTCTGTTATAGAGTTTGTTTATGCTAGAGGGCTACCAGATTGGCTTCCTTTTTTTGGAGGGGAGCGTCTTGGTTCTGTTTAGTATGGCCCGTTCCATGCACTTGTGTATGTGCTCATACAGTGCATTGGTGTATGATTCAGTAGTCATGCACCTATTTTTCAGTTGCATGGGTGTTGTCAAGTTAGCCACCTCTGTTTTTAGAAGCCCACAGTCAGCTTTGAGAAGTTTTTCACGGTGGTTTCCTTTAGAGGGGTGAGGGGGGATGTGGATATCCATGGTGATTAGCTTGTGGTCAAATCTGACCAGGGAGGAGTTGATTACTGGTGTAGCACAACAGTTGCCCATGTTAGTAATGACCAAGACAAGGATGTTTCTCCCCCTGGTGAGGGTAAGTATGAGTTGGTCTAGGGCATTGGAATTAATGAATTCCAGAAAACGTTGAGCTAGTGTGTTGGTACGAGTAATTTTCCTAGTTAATAGAAAGGTAGTTAAAGTCCCCCAGTATGAGCGTGTTGGGTTGTACCTTAATATTTTACAGGGTATTTAGAAATGTGGAGTGGTAGTCTTGGGACATGATGGGGAATCTATAGTAAGCTACAACTTGGATTGCAGTCTTACCCAGTGTTAGTTGTACCTGTAGTATCTCTGATGCGTTATGTTGGGCTACTAGTCTTGTTCAACAAAACTGTCATGATTCAAGCTGTATGGACTTGTTTTAGTCTGGTGAGTCACCTTCGCTTACTAAAATAAATCATTTCAATAACTTAGGGTTGGCCTTCCACCAGAATGATGCCACAGTATAAGGACAAAATGATTGACTTCAACAATTAGCTAAGCTTCTGGTGTCATTCAAAGGGGATCCAGTATGTCTGCCTGGGACGACATGATTGACAAACCATGATGCTTTTCCAGAGATGGTCTGCACCAATCATCCCTGGGAGTCAGGTTACTGGATAAAGCTCTTGCCACCCCTATAATGCCTTTTTTAGGTAAGGTTCAAAGGACAAAATCACCACTGTAACAGATACAAGCATGCAAAATCTGAAGGTAATGCTACTCAATGCTAGAAGTCTCAACCTCAAAATGCACTCTCTTGGGACACTCCTAAAAATGGAGAACATTGATATCTGTGCAGTTACTGAGACCTGGTTCAAAACTCCAGAGAGCACCCCTGCAATACAAAGGCTACAACTCTTACCACACTTTTTGGCTACCAAACCAAGAACAAAACACTAAAGGTGGAGGAGTGTCCATATTCACCAAGGATATTCACACCTCCAGGCTAGTTGCCCAACACAATGCATCTGAAATTCTCCAGGTGCAACTAACACTAGGTAAGACTACAATCCAAATTGTAGCTTGCTACAGATCCCCCACCATGCCCCAAGATTCTCACTACACCTTTCAAAACATACTGGAAAATATTAAGATACAACCAAACACCATAATACTGGGTGATTTCAACTACCCTGCCATTAACTGGGAAAACTATTCGTGTACCAACACCTTTTCCCAACGGTTCTTGGAATTCATAAATTCCAATGCCCTGGATCAACTAATCCATAGTCCCACCAGGGGCTCCAATATCCTAGACCTGGTCATTACCAACATGGGAGATAGATGCTCCACACCGGTGGTCACCCTCTCATTGGTCAGGTCTGACCATAAGCAAATCACCCTTGACATCCATATCCCACTGCCCACCCCCCCCCCAGTAAGGAAACCTCTGTAAAAAACTTCTCCAAAGCCAGCTTCATGCTACTTAAATCCGAAGTGACAATCTTCATGGCACCCATGCAGATGGGAGCTGAAAGTTCGACTGCTGAATCCTACACTAAGGCACTGTACAAGCACATCCACTCGTGCATGAATCGTGCCATCCCAAATAGAACCAAGATGCTCTCCTCCAAAAAAGGAAGCCAATCTGGTGGTCCCCTGCCATAAACAAACTATACAACAGAAGGAAGAAACTGTTGCAGAAAAGAGTATAATCCTGGAATGCAAAAAAACTCCCTTACCAGCCTCAGTAACAAGCTGAGATCTTTCATAAAATCCTCCAAAGCTAGTTACAAAAATAAAATTGCCAAAGATTCCAAAGACAACCTCAAGGCATTCTCTATAGAATCTAAATGGCAATGCTCAGATCTGCTCTGAGCTACAACAGAATGGCACTAAATATACTGATCCCAAGGATATTGCCAATATCCTGGCAGATCGATTTAGTGTCAACTTCACCTCCGTCTCACCCCCTAAAGGGCCCATCTCAATACCAAAATATTGCCAAATTCCGGTAATCATGGCTACACAGGTAGAAACTGCACTCTCCAAAGCTAAGAATACAGCATCCATGGGACCAGATGACATCCCAGGCTGTGTAATACATGAACTACAAAATGAACTGGCATCTCACCTATGTGTCATGTTTAATCATAGCCTCACCTCAGGCTTTGTTCCCAGTGAGTGGCACATAGCTATAGTTATCTCACTCCACAAGGGGGGGATCCACCTTGGATTCTGGGAATTATCATCCCATCAGTCTGACGAGCCTGATCTGCAAGGGTATGGAACGCATTATCATAGAACTTATAAACAAAGACATTGGCAACCTTCAAACACTGGACCCCACCCAGTTTGAGTTCATGAAGGGCCGATCTTGTCTCCTGAATGTGATTGACTTCTTTGAATCAGTCTCTAGAGCTGCGGACGAGGGTAAGGCAGTCCACACAGCCTATCTGGACCTCGCCAAGGCCTTCAACACCATCCCCCACTCTGGAATCATAGATAAACTTACTAAGCTGGGCATAAATCCCTACATCACTCGATGGGTTGCCATCTGGCTTACTGACAGAACCCAGACTGTAAAAGTAGCCAACTCCAAATCCAGCTCCAGACAAGTGACAAGTGGAGTACCTCAGGGTTCAGTCCTGGGACCTCTTTTGTTTGGCATCTACTTCTCTGAAGTACAGGCCAACACTAAGGGACTTTGGCTAACAAAGTTCGCAGATGACTGCAAACTGGGAGCCATTACTGAATCCCCAAATGATGTGGATATTCTACAAAAGGGCCTTAGAGAAAGAGATGCTTGGTGCCAGACCCATGGACTCAAGCTTAATGCCAAGAAATGTATAGTTATCCCCTTTGGGAAAAAACATGTACCCATGAATTACCATATAGGTGGCAGTACACTAAACACTGAAAGTGTGATGACAGACTTAGGGACACAGGTGGACAGTGGTCTCACTTTCAATAACCACATTGCCACAACAGTCAGGAAATCTTTCTATGTGGCACACCTCATCACCAAGGGCTTTTCATCCAGAAAAAAGGAGGTCATTGTCTCACTGTACTCATCCCTCATGAGACCCATTATAGAGTACAATGCCCCATTTGGTATTTACCTCACAAGACATCTGCAACAGCTGGAAATGCCACAGAAATACCTCACTAAAAGAATCATGGGCTTAAAGCAGATGCCCTATGCTGACTGTCTAAAAAAACTCCAGCTATACTCTGTGGCATATCGTCTACTCAGAGGTGATCTCTGCTTAACATACAAGGCCATATCAAATCCAGAGCTGTTGGACATGCTACACTTAAAGAAATCCCAATTCCTCAGAGCCACATGCTCCAGGAATCTAAACCTTGTCATCACAATGAACAATACATGCAGGAGGGATAGGTTCCTGACCCAGAGACTCCCCATATTCTGGAATAGACTGCCCATACATGTCAAGCAGAGCGCCTCCTTGGCCCTCTTCAAAAGGAACCTTGACGATTGGATGGGAGATAGGAACTTCACCCCGGGATCACGTCAGTTGCCCTGCTAGACAGGGGTCCAGGGAAGTAAATATTGTGGGAAGAAATATACAGGGAATTGTTTGGCTAGGCTTGTATAAGCCCTAGGGCCAATAGCCTAGTACCAACCTATGAACCTATGACACTTGTTCATAAGTTGTTCCTAGACATGTGGTCCAGGAGACCACTTAAGAGTCTATCCTAATTTTTCAGTTGTGGTGGCAGAGTACTACTGGAATTAATGATTGCTCAGGGTCACACAGCTGACACATGGTGGTGGAGGGATTCAAACCTTGACATAAAGGAAACAACTTGTTAACAACTCATAGGCTTATTACTCTGCCTTAAATGCTTGACAAATATTATGTTTTAATAAAGCACACTTACTCCTTTGATTGAAGCCATGACATCTGTTATATCCACTTGAGATATTATCACATCAAGCTAGATGGAACCTCGTATTAATGTCAAAGGACAGCATCTTTAAGACTGCAGCACCCTCTAAACTGCATTGCAGTGACATTAATGGAAAATAAATCCAAGCACCTATTTTGAAACAGGACCTGCAGTCTTCATTTTTCAGTATAGGTGCAAATCATGTTAAGCTATGACACTGGCTGTGCAAGTTCATTGCTGGACATATGAACATGCCCACATTTATATGTTTATTTGAAATCATGCACATGCTCATGTGTATACACTCACACAACACACATACACACGCACGTGCGCACACACACACACACCTCATTCACATGTGATACACAATGCAAAAAAGTTTGTACTGGAGCAGAAAAATGAGAGGTATTACAGTCATATGATATACAGTGAAATAATGGTTGTGTTATCAGATTGCATTAGAAAGATGAAACTGTTATAGCTGAGAACCTACCAGAAAATAGACATCTCTGCTGGTAACATCTATTTTTTTCAAAATCAAACTGCAATGCCAGTTACCTTTGTTTGAACTTTGAGTAGCGACCCAAGTACTACAGGACAAACGAGGAGGGAATGCAGCAGGTTATTAATCGTTACCCTTCCTGCAGGTGAGACAGTCCTTTCTTCCTGGGCTGGGATGCCTAATTCTTTGTTAGATATCATACATGGACAAGTATGACCCCCTAGTCTCACACCATGAAGGAAGTTGCATAGTTCCATCACAGGGAATGCACAGAGGCATGCACATCTCTCTGTGAAAAGTAAGCAGTACTACACCTTGAACCATATGAGGAATTAGAGAGAAGTAAAAATACCCCAAACTGACTAATAGGTCATGATTGATTGCCAACCCAAAGTGACATCACCTCCTCATGCCATAATATATGGCATACAGTACATGTTGTGAAGGAGGTCTGCATTAGGAACTTGCCTGCATTAGGAACTCATGCAGTAAATAAGCAGTAGCCTTGTTTGGTGACGACAGTTACAAGCCCATGCACATTGTAGTTGGAGAAAGACAACCTTCCTTCCTGTGATTAAAATATTACGCTATAGTATTGGTAGTTTATCACAATGTACATTTCAACAGAAGAAAAACATTGGTCCATTATGTCTGACCTATTTTTGTGGTACCTAGCAGCTACCTCCTCAACCCTCTTCAAGACCCTTCTTTCACTTTGTCTTGATAAATTTTGGAAAAAATTGTAATCATCTTGGATTCTTAATCCACATCCCACTCTGGTAATGCACTGCCACACTAACCCCTCTGTGCAATCATTTAATACCAGGCCTAAATTTCTCATTCTCTTTATTTGTCCCAATATTTGTACTAATCTCTGATTACTTTTGATTTCTACATGAGTAGTCTGATCCTTAATAATAAATAGCACCTGTAGTATATCCCTAAATCCTTCTCCACATCTCTGTGAACAGTTGCAGTGCTTTGAGATATCGCTCATTTTCCATGTCCTCAATTTCTCTTTATCATCATGATAAATCTAGCATTGTAATCTCTTAGTCAATGCAACGTCCATATCTGAATATGGGGCCGTGAAATGAACACAGAATTTCAGTCACGGCAGCAGAATGACTTTTATAACATGTGGCTTATATCTACATGTCTAGAGTCACATCTCAAGCAATACACCCCAGTGTTCTTTTGGTCTTTACCATTGCCTTCATACATGCATTATTCTGCCTGTCATTATAAAACCAGACCTCTAGTTTCTTTTGTCTAGTCTAAAGGTAAGTATTATATGCAAGACATCTCTTCATTTCCACAGACAAACTGCTTAACCTTGCATTTTTTGCAATGAATAACATCTGATCAAATTGAAAGTAACTAAGTCATGCCAAAGTTTGCTTCAACCTTTGGTAACCACTGACCCAACCTTGCTCTTATGAGTGAACAAGTAGCCCTTTGTATGGCCCATTATGATATCTTACATAAATATACTGAACAGAACACCTCACTTGAGAAATGAGCCCTGTGGCATCCATGAGTGACTACCTCAATTATATCAAACTTCAGTGCTTGGGGCCAGATGAGGATGAATGCATCAAGCTAAGGGCTGGTTCAATGGCAACAAAAACTCAGAGCAATGGTGACTATAAAAAGACAAAAACACATATACGTGTGTGCATGGACATGTGCGCACAGAGGTACACACATGTTTATTACTCAAACAAAAATAAATTCTTTACATGCTGAAAGACTGGAATCATGAATCCTGTTCCATTTTGGTTATTTACCATGTACACATCCTTCTCAGGTGTCCATTTTTTTCTTTTTCTCCTGTTTTCAGGACAGTGACAAACTTTCGTTCTATACTGGATTTAAAGGGGGAGGTCACAGGGGTGCTTTTTCGTCATCTGAAGGTAAAATGGAACTCGAGCAACCTCATACCTCTACTTGTACCCAGAAAAAAAATTTACTTCTTTCAGTCTGCCATATTTTTGTTTCAGTTCTTAGGAGCATAAGTGCTATCCCTTAGCATATTAACTGATTAGTTTTAAACCCTCCCAGCCACACATCTATGTTATTCCCCACTTTTGAAAGCACCCTTTTATGCCTTTAAGGGAGAACACTGTAACTCTGTAACTGTGCTCACGCTGCACACGTTTATTACAAATAAAGCAGACTAGTCAACATTACACAATACAGAAGTACTTGGAAAATATAGAAAATATTAACTTTCTGACAGTGCTATTCTATTAAAATAACACATCTGAAGCAGCTGCACTTTTTACATTAGTACAGCACAGACATATACACACACACGCACACACGCACGCACACACGCACACACACACACACACACACACACACACACACACACACACACACACACACACACACACAGGTTGCACTATGTTCTCACAGCCAGTTAAGAACTTATGCGCCTGTATTATTGGTCTATTTTGTGCTCCAGAAAGTCTGTCTGTATTGCTCTCTTTCTTTATCTCTCACTGACTCCCCAGTCAAGCAAATCCGAGACAGGAGCTGCTAAAGGTAATCTGAGCCAAAAAAAAGGAAAGATATTATCAATATAGTTCAGATTCTGAGTGGGCCAGACTGTGACAAAGATCTGCAGGCCTGATTGGAAGTACCATGGACCTATTGTCCAGGAGTTGGAGTTCACCGCACTTGCTTCTCCATCAAAAAGTGTCTACTTACTTGCTACTTTCTGCCTCCTGTCATCTAAACAATTTCCTGGGTACCTCACTAGTTTATTTCCTATAACTAGAGCAATTACTTTCCCCACATACCTGCTTTAAAGCTCCATATCAAAGGTTTTACAGCAGTTCAGGTCCACACCTTCCTTCCGTCACCTTTGGTGAAGAGACAGTTATAGGCCTTGATCATGTTAGACTGATGAGACCTCTGCTGTAAGAATTCAAGTTGTTGTTCATCGCCTGATAATCTGTATTCAGAAACTTCATGTGACAGATTTTTTTCTATCCTTTTTCTTGTGGTGGGGGCAATATTGACCATTTTTTAAGTACATGGCCCTTTACTGGGTTTTCCTTTTAGTAGCCAACCTACTATTGCCAGCATCCAGACCTCTGAGCTGTATTGTTCACTAAAGAAAGACTTAGTAGATTTCCTGTGATTTATAGCAATCTTAATTTTAATTCAGAGGCACTGTGTTTCTAATGCACTGTTCCAGTCCTTCTTCTATGTGCTGTAACTTACAGACCTTTTTAACTAAAATATGAAGAAAGTTAAAATGCCATTAGTTGAGATGAATATTTACAGATTATTTAAGAAGCTGGGGACACCAAATTCATGTGCCACCACTGCTAACCTTCTTTGTTATATGCAAATGCACACTAACTTCTGAAGGTGCTAATAAGACAGTTGCCTCTGTAAAAGGTATGCTGAGATTTGCAGATAGCTCCAACACTACTCCTCCGTCCCTGCCCTTGCCACATCCTCCTTTGTTCTGTTTCATACTGCTTGTAGGCCTTCTAATAACTGAAATTGTTCCACTGTTACAGGAGAAATCATTCCAGAGCCTTACCATCCTCTTTGTGAAATATGTTTGCCCTTGAATCTGTTCCGAACCATTCCTGTGTTACTAGCTAGCCATGTCTTCTTCTCCATGTTGTGCACTTCCTACTCATGCTCACTTCTTTCCATTGGCCAAAATAATACAATTTGTTCAAACTGTACCCCTCTTTTGCTTCTATGTTGTTATGTGTATATCACAGGTGGCTAAGGTTGTCCCCAGATGTCTAATGACTGGTTAAAGCACAAGAATTGTGGGGCCTAAGTGCATAGACCTGCATGCACTGTACCAAAATTAATTATACAACAAACTCAAACCACTATAAATCATGCAAAATGGCAATTCCCCAGCTGTAATGTTCTCCACTAAAATGATGTTGTTCTTAAAGAGTGTTTTTCAGTTAATATGATACTGGATTCAGGTTTAATGACACCATCTTCATCCACTGGTTATAATTCCTTCTTCCTATACCCCAGCTACTCTAATGACCTCTCATTTTAAACCTAGTCACATAATCAAAGAATGTGATGCTTAAACCATGGCATTTATTCCCACTTAAAGATAACAACACAAATATTACCCAATTACCCTAATATATCTGAATTTAAAGAAGGAAACGCAAACATCACACAGATACCCCCATCTAATATGTAACCATCTTACATTCACTACTTGTGTTCCTCTCATTTTAATCATACTCATATAATCAAAGACAATACCAGTTATCACAACCCATGAATAGTGCACTACCCACTACTTACCCGTGTAAATCAAACCTTCCACCAGGAAAATCCACTTCAACAGGCATGTGCTTTTAATGATTGTCCTGCTTCTCCCTAGTTATTCTACATGCAATCAATTTTCCTCACACATCAACATCAATCTAACAAAACCAGTTTCCATTACCAGCTCTAACATTGTATCTCATCATATCCCTTTAACATGTTTAATATTTTTTACATTCTCATTATTCTCTCACCCTGACAACTCAGTCTTTTCTTTAACAGCCAAACCATATACCAGGAGACCTGAGCAAAGACTAAACATGAGAAATTCATAATGCTTACAATAGAGCTAACCAAACCATTCTAATCCATATCATCCTCCTGTGCAGCCATCTTGAACCTAACCCTATCTAAAACCTATCCTATCAAAACAAGAGTATTTGGTTCTAAAAAATA
Organism: Protopterus annectens; assembly: GCF_019279795.1. Classification (NCBI taxonomy): domain Eukaryota; kingdom Metazoa; phylum Chordata; order Ceratodontiformes; family Protopteridae; genus Protopterus; species Protopterus annectens. Next base: position 1,402,464,114 of record NC_056743.1, on the reverse strand, counting down.
TCCTTCATAAATGCAGACAGCTTGCTAAACTTACTGGAAGTACTCCATTCACTATTTTATTCTCAAAAACCCAATATTGTTATAGTAATTTAATCCAGGATAAAACAAATTTTCTAAGATAAGCTTTCACTTCTCAGGTTATAAATACCTATTCAGCACTGGACCAGCTCATAGAGTAGATGGAGGAACCCTACTTCCAATAAAAGACAGTCTCAGTATATCCATCAGCTCCAAAAGTTCATCCCCAAATGAACATAACTCAAACTTGCTTGCCATTATATCCTCCCTAAAAAACAACAAAACCTCACTATAGTTGTTGCTGATCTACCCACAGCAAATCAAAGCAAGTTCACATCACTTCCAACTGATGTTACAGCACAAACAAAAAGTAACAAAACACAATACTTCTAGTGACTTTAATCGAAGTTCCTCTACCCCCTCAGATTATAGAATTGATGACATGCTTGTGTCCCATGGCCATAGTTAGCAAAAGGCTACATGTGGACAAATAATACTTTAGGTCACTTCTTACCTATAGGTAATCAGTTCACTCAATATTCTGCAACTCTCCATCAATAAAAACCCTAGCTGAAAACCTCTTCCCTTATTATTGACTTTCAAACATTTGACTTAAAATATATATGCATGCCTCTACCCTGAGCTTTCTTAAATATACTGGGATCCCTTTCTCACTTTAGGAGGTTCAACTACAGTTGCCCATAACTTCAACAATCTACTACTCCACCTACAAGACAAAAGCTGCTGTAAAGTCTCCAGGCTACTTAAGCCCAAACAATGCCAGTGGCTTATTAAAGAACTCAAATCCCTACACATTCCTAGGGATAATTCCTGAAGACAGTGGAAACTTTCTTGTTTGTTAGAAAATAGAGAGCATTCATTCTGAGAAACATTAAAAGAAAGCCACCAGGCAATGCAACTCAACATTCATTCAATGCACCAAAAGTTCTCTCACTGATAACTAAAAGAACGTTTGGAATTTAGTCAATCATGTAACAGAGTGGACCCCGCCTAAAGACCTAGACAAGGAAGATTTATCCCACTTCCCCAGCTCTCTTTACCCTTAATTTTCTAGCAGTATTCTATTTTTCTCAAATATTCCTGCACCCCTAACACATCTACCACCCACCCATTCCAGTTATGTACCACTTCTAAAACAGAAACACAACAATCTCACCCTTCTATAAGTTCTACTGTCCACCCATTCTAAACTTGTACTACCTTTAATATGGAACCCATTCTTAACATGATCTCTTCGACTCACTCCCTTCAACTTTAAGGTGATGACTAACTAATATATCATAACTGGACTGAAAACATATTCCAGATGATGTCTCAGTAGTATCAGATGGTCTCCACCCCTGATTTATCATTTTATCCCAATATTCCTATTCCCAATGTGTCTTCACAATCTTGGCCTCTCAAAAGTGACTATGCCTTCTCAATGGAAAATCTCCATAGTCAAACTACTGACAAAGTCCCCCAAACCCTGCACTCCCTATGATTTTATACTTATCTTGAGTCTGTCCACTCTTAGCAACATACTGAGAAAATGAATTGTCAACCAACTTTATGAATACAATCAGATGCCTATAACCTCTTTGTACCTTCAGCATAGTCTCTGGAAAGAAGGAGCACCATGACTGCTTCATGCCGTCTTACAGGTGACACATTACAGAACATGAATAGAGGATTTCTTACCAGATCCCTTTTCACAAATACCAAAAAACAGCCAGCACACAAAATGAGAAGAAGTACGTCTTCACAGTCATATATCTACATTGCAAAAGGCCTTTGGCTGAAACTGGTCTGTGACTGTGAAGACTTAATTAAAGTCTTACTTCTACTCATTTTTTGTACTGGCTCTTTTTTCAGTATTGGGTTCATCTTTTTGAGCCGTTGCACTTGCTGTCCGAGCGGAGGATCCAGTTGTTGGATGTCCCTTTTCACAAATCTCATAAGTTTTGTTTCGAGTCAACCATACTCCTGTCCTGTTTAAGAGCAGGAGTCAGTTATGACCTAACTCTTCCACTACCAATTTAAAAAGTTGCAATAGAACATGATCCTTTATTTACACATTGACCCTGCCAACACAAACTCATCTTTAACACCAATAAAAATCTCTGCCTTTTGAAACCAAACCCGCACTTGCTAAAATTCTTCCAAATTGGACTATTCAACACAAGAATCTTGAGCAAGTAGGAAATTTAAATATATTTAAATACCAGGACATATGACTAGGAGGAAATCTTAACTTTCAAAAATAAATACAAATGACTATAGCCAAGTAAAATAAAATACTGTTATGAACCAGAAACGTCTCATTCTTTCTTTGCTCAGTAGCAAGAAGAGCTGCAGAAAAAGACTATTTCTTCCACATCTAGACTATGGGTTCTAAGTTACAGTATCCTCCTCACAAATAATGCAAATCCCTACAGCCTACATCATAATAATTTTAGATTTATGGCAATTTCTCCTCTAATAAAACATATTTCCATGATTCCCAGGCATAATGTTTACCAGTTCATCTTTGATCCACACTATTTTTTTGTTACAAGTTCATTATCTTAAACTCCTTCCCTTTCTTTGTTAGTAGACTAGCCAGGAGAAGAAGCATATCCTACAACAACATTTCTCTACCTTCTTCAAGCTTAATTTTTTTAAGCCACACAGAGTAAACCTCATACTCCAAATCATGATTTTTAGTACTAGGCTCCAAAACATGGTAGTGAGTCCCTAATGACTCCACGTCCAATTGCCTTCATCACTAAATTCCAAGTCAAAGTAAAAACACCTTTACAAACCGACCCAGTAGAAATGATTCCACAAGAGTAATGTTAAGAGTAATGTTTCATAGATGGATTTTATGTCCTAATCCACTTCCAATTCCTGAATTTTTTATAATAATTTAGGTTCACATTTGAACCACACATAACTCATCACTCTCTACTTTCCTTTTCCTCTTACATACTACATCCCTGTACTTATTCCATATTTTTCCTTAGCCTTACTTCCAGAGTCATAGATCTCATCACTGTCTACTTATCCCTTCATTCTTATATCATCTACTAATCTCCTTTTTTTCCCATCAATCTTTGCCTACAATGACAAAGAATAGGTGTTTCAGGTGTAAAAACAAATGAGTAGTTATAGTTCAAAAGTAAAACCCATGTGTTATTAAAACGTTTTTATTTTATGTGGAGTCTGTGGTGTCCGCGGTGTCCATTGGTCAGGTGCTACTTTTGCCTACAATGAGGTTTAATTCAATCTCCATCCTTTATTCCTCCACTGTAAAAGTTGCAAAAACTACAGTCTTTGTTCAGATATCACCACTCTTTCTGTCTCATGCTCTTTCTCTCTATATTGCTTCTATCATCATCACTCTGTAAACATCTACATATGTCTGTTACTATTTTGTCTCAATCCTGTATGTTTGTTTTGCTCATTTTTTAAGTTGTTTTTGTTAAGACATATATATATAACAACAACTACTATGTGTGTCTATATATTTCAGTTATGTGTAATAATATGTTTAGCAACATGATGGAAGGGTTTTCTGGCGGACACTTATGGTAATATGCTTGATGTAATTCCCTGCTCCTTGTGCAGTTTTACAGTTGCATATATGTATGATCTGATCATCATCTATGCAAAGGGAGATCATGCTCTGAACTTTTTGACCCTTTTTTATCCCTTATCCATGGGTTCTGCCAGTCTGACTTCATTTCCACATTTCCTGAATGAGGAGGTGAAAACTAGAATCATGGCAAACTATGTCGGGTATATAAAAATGCCAAATAAGCAGAAAAGTAAGTTGAACAAAGCCATGCAATGACTAGTGCTTCGATATGGCATAGAAATCTGGGCAATGAAGGCACTGCAGTTGAGGAAGTTTGAAGTGATGGAGATGAAATACCAGAGATGGTTAATATGATACATGCAGTGGGACAGATTAAGAAATTAGGATATCAGAGTGGAAGCCAATGAAACCCAAACTGCAGAAAAGGTCAAGGAGAACAGATCTCTTTCAACTTTCTGGACTGAAAGCAGCACTTGTGCCTGTTTCCCACCTTTCCTATAACTAGCCTAGTCCGGTTACAGAGTTGCTGTATCCAGGATTGTTCATAGGTTGGTACTAGGCTATCGGTCCAAGGGCCTATACAAGCCTAGCCATAACAATTCCCTAGCTATTTCTTTCCACACTATTTACTTCCCTGGACCCTGTCTAGCAAGGTGACTGACATGACACCCTGGGGTGAATTTCCTTTCTCCCATCCAGTCATCAAGGTTCCTTTTGAAGAGTGCCAAAGTGGTGCTCTGCTTGACATGTATGAGCATTTTATTCCAGAGTCTGGGGAGTCTCTGGGTCAGAAACCTATCCCTCCAACATGTTTTGTTTATTGTGTTGACAAGGTTTAGATCCCTAGAGCATGTGGCTCTGAGGGATTGGGATTTCTTTAAGTGTAGCATGTCCAACAGCTCTGGATTTGACATGGCCTTGTATGATAAGCAGAGATCACCTCAGGAGTAAACGATATGCGACAGAGTATAGCTGGAGTTTTTTAAGGCGGTCAGCATAGGGCATCTGCTTTAGGCCTGTGATTCCTTTAGTGAGGTATTTCTGCAGCCTTTCCAGTTGTTGCAGATGTCTTGAGAGGTACATAACAAATGGGGCATTGTATTCTACAATGGGTCTAATGAGGGATGAGTACAGTGGGACAATGACCTCATTTTTTCTGGATGAAAAGCCCTTAATGATGAGGTGTGCCACATAGAAGGATTTCCTGACTGTTGTGGTGATGTGGTTATTGAAGGTGAGACCACTGTCTACCTGTGTCCCTAAGTCTCTTGTCACACTTTCGGTGTTTAGTGTACTGCCACCTATGTGGTAATTCACGGGTACATGTTTTTTCCCAAAGTGGATAACTATACATTTCTTGGCATTAAGCTTGAGCCCATGGCTCTGGCAACAAGCATCTGTTTCTGTAAGGCCCTTTTGTAGAATATCCACATAATTTGTGGATTCAATAATGGCTCCCAGTTTGCAGTCGTCTGTGAACTTTGTTAGCCAGAGTCCCTCAGTGTTGGCCTGTACTTCAGAGACGTAGATGCCAAACAACAGCAGTCCCAGGACTGAACCCTGAGGTACTCCACTTATCACTTGTCTGGAGCTGGATTTGGAGTCAGCTACTTTTACAGTCTGGGTTCTATCAGTAAGCCAGATGGCAACCCATCAAGTGACATAGGGTTAGCAACAGAAGATACCACTTTACTTTTTCTGTTACAATACAGAGCAACACTGATCTGTTCCAACAGCTGGAACAGCATCCTCTGTATAAAGTTTTTCTTAAGTAGGTATATTAAAACCATATTTTATCTAAAGAAATCATGTTTGAATTAAACTGTTTGAAAGAAAAAGCACTTGCAAAAGTTCCAGCATGGCAAGCATATTAGACAGGTCTAATAAGCGTGAGATTCAGTGTATATTTAAGATACCAGCGAAAGAGGTCCTAAGTTTTTCCCAGGGATTATTATGGAAAAGACAGGTTCAGTTTCTTTTCAGGTTGATGGAACTGATTTAAGAGATTCATATAGAAGACATTCAACCAGCTGAAGCATATACCCTTCTATGACAATTGCGGAAAATAAGTTAGTTTTCAAACTTGAGTTGTTTCTTGATTCCAACCCTAAAGGCTTCCATATATGAATGAGTCAGAAATTCTAGAGATGTAGGATTCCTTACCTGAACTATGAAAGTAGCAGATGGTCAGGTAATCAACTTAGTGCCTTAACTAATAAGTAATTAGTTATTTGCAATTAAAGTTTGCTTACTACATCATCAAAAGATCACTGAAGTTCCATTGTATCCTGGTAAAGTAATTACATATATCTTTAATCTAACACTGGGAGGTAATGTGCTATCCCAAGGAGTGGAGGTAATTGGTGGACATCCATAGTAGTGAATCTGCCCATGATTATGAAGGGGGGCTGCACATCTACAGTGTGCATTAATAAAGTGATTTGTAACCGTATTCTCCATTTCTGTGTACTTTTTCAAAATACACTACCCATCTTACCACCATCACCATAAAGCTGCTTTGGTCTATTACATAAGATTTTGCCTTCTTCTTCCATCATCTTAAGAGTTCTATCTTTATTTACATCCACCAGTAACTTGTTTTTCACTCTTTTTAACCAGGTTCCATGTCCTGTTTTTCTGCGCTTTTCGTGACTCTGGATTTTATTCCATTCCTTACTCCTTTAATGGAATCCTGCATCATTCCCACAGGCACAAGTTGCTGCCACTTTCCATATTATGTCATACCATTTTCAGAATGACTGAAGAATACCTTGTTGTAATCCCTGATATTTGTTTTTGTGTTACATCCCAGGATTAATTAATAATCCCACATATTTATTGTTGTGACACATTCTAGGATTAATTAATCAGGCTATTATAAAGGCTACATTGTCATGACCATTTCATTATTAGCAAATAACTGTATCATGTCAGCCTTTGTCATACCAACTCTTGTATGAGGACCACTCTCTTCACAACTGCAGCTTCTACCAAACCTTCTTCTATTTCTCGTTCACCCTTTTCTACAAATGTGGATAACTTGTTATTCACTGAAGCATATTAAGGACCTTCTGGAGAATGTTCTTCATTGTCTTTTGCTCATCCATCAATCCAGCTTTTCAGATTATGATAATTTTTGTCATCACTGACAGCAGTGACAACAGCAGTAAGAAGAAGCAGCACGCTTCCTTCATCTCAGGGTCTGCATTCTGCAGGTACCTGTAGTGACCTAATTATTTCCTCCTTTAGCTTCAAAGCAGAACTGTCAGTGTCTCCATCCTTTACCTCAATATCATTGTAGTCTTCTGCAATGCATTTTACGATATTCTGAAGAAACACTGCCGGCCTCCATCTGTTCGTCTCCTCCTTCTATTAACCTCATGAATCAAGGTATTACCATATCTATGTACCTATCCATCACTTCCTCTGATGCTGTTATTTTTGCAGTATCTGTGGCACATTAATCAGGTGCATCATTATTATCCCTTATTTTTTTTATGGTCTCGTGTTCTGTTATTCAATTGCCTGTCTTTCCTACTTACTCTGTCTCACTGTAATACCGTTATTGCCTTTCCCCACATCACTTTGAAAGGAATTAGATTTGCTACATTTCTTTTTCAGATTTAGATAGACACAGTCTGTGGCATAAGGCCTCAGCTCCTCCTCTGTATTTTCGCTGTTACTGTTCCATTACCTGGCTCACAGCAGCAGTCACTGAGCCACTGGGTGAGTTCTGCCATTCTTTCTCTCATTAACCCATTTATATATTGTTTCTGAATCACTGAGTTATGCTAGCACTAGTCTGGGGATCTGAACAGGGTGCCAAATGCACTAGCTATGGTTTTGACTGTAATACCAACCTCTTGGTGAATCCATCAATTCTCCATTGTTTTCTGCTGTGCTTCAGTGCAGAGCTGTATCTAGCAATTTTGGCACCGTGTGATGTTCCCTGATTTGGCACTGCTCCAAACTTTAAGACAAGGAGCAAAAACAAAAAATCTCTTTAAACTGTAGCAAGTGGTTTCTGACAGTTTATATCACCCATGAAGTGCTTCAGCCCTCTGCTAACTGCTGGTAATGCACTAAAGGCAAATCAGCATCTACTAATTTCCCCTAGCCTTCTGCTTCTAGGATGGCTGCCCCCTTCTTCCAACCCTAGCTGAACCTCTGCCTCATTGACTGTATCAACACTGAGATCATTTGCCCTTACATGCACAATCACTTGGTGTTTAGCTAGCATTTTTTACCACTTTTAAAATGGCTGGATTTAATTCACCGTTTGTAAGATATGATGCTGTCTCCACTCAAACTAACTATTCAGCACACAATCTAACATTAAAAGTAATGGATTTTTTCAATATAAGTACACCATATTTTCCATCAATGCACAATGCCTTTCTCTTATTTTCTTTATCTGTTTATCTTTCTATCAAAAGCTTCATACTCGTTCTGGATTTCTCCACTGTTTACTTACCTTGGTAATGTTTTCCCTTCCTGTTTACAGAGCACTTTCCTGTCTGTCACATTGATCATGAAAAGTTGTTTTCTTTCTTCTTCTAACAGCATTGTGGTACCTTCTTTAATGCTTCCTTTTTCCTTTGGCACACTTGTCATGATTTCAGGTCCTTTATATCCAAGAGTTTTACTCCAGCACTCACATTCTTGTTTTGTGTTTTTAAATCCACCTGCAACTGCTGCTGGCTAATTATGCAGCCCATCCTAACATTGTTGGGGGTTGGGATTTGCTCCATATGTTTCCCTGTACCATCCCTGTTTTTTTGAGTTTCTGGAAGGGTCTCTGCCTTGCACCAACATCACACATTTTTTGTTAACCAGGTAATCACCCTAGAGACAAATAAATGTCTTCATCACTTACTTTGTTAGGGACACACAGTAGACAAGCTGAGGTTCACAGAATCAAACTGTGGACTACAATATGAAGCTTATTTGCAGCTCATAGCATTGACCTCCTCTTCTCTACTACCAGGCATCTCTAAGGCACTTCTTATAATAATATCTCTTCTTTCAAATTGGCACATTTGTATTTAATAAATATTTTGCTCATTCCCTACAGTCTCCTGGTTTCATCATTAAGTATGCTCAGCTCCAAAGCCCACAGCCTAACGTCTGTCTGTAATTCTTTGAGCCATACTGCAGAACCAGAACTTGCATATCTCAGCCACCTCTCTCTCTATTTCCCCCATGTTTCATCTATTTCATCTCATTTGTATTTATTATATTCTCTGCATTTCTGCTGCCTGACAGCTGTCATCCCTCACCCCACTTCATCCCCATTGGATGAGAGCCAGTCATGAGATGCTGGCATCCAGGCAGCAATCAGGGCTTTTTCTGCACAGGGCCCTATATTTTATTCTTATTCATTGGTATAAAAATGTTTTACTCACTTTGTTGTTCAGTAGCAGAGTAATTCCAAGGGTAAGACAGTGCCTTGATAGCAAATGTGTGAACTGCATGTTTGTGTGAAACTTGTCCTCTTTGAATGAAGCTGTACTGCATGAGGCAACTTTTCTTTCCTTTAAGGTGCTGTCACCTGAGTTAATTGGGTTAACTAAGGAGGTAAAAGATTGAGCTGGGCACTAATATGTTTGCATGATGGAGGGTATAAAAATAAGTTTAATACGCTAGAGTAAATATAGATTCAAACTGTTTTTTTCCCATAAATATCGCATTAACTAACAATTTTTACTTGTGACCTACACTCATTCCAAACTGCTTTCATTATTAGGGATCTGCCCATCTTTTAAATGCTTGGGTAGTTGAAGTTTTTGTCATATAATTCATGAATAAAGGTACATAAACAGGGGGTACATATCTGTGTTAGAGTTTAAGCAATCAGTACCATGATACGAAGTAAGATAAGGACACCCAGCAAACAGAAAATCAAACCTTAGTAGAGGAGAGCACAGGAATCGCTAGAGCTGACATACAAAGGGCAGCAGACAAACTTTCTATAGCAGTTCTTAATATTTAAATATGGTCTTTAAACTGAAGGCAATCTAATGTTTTTAATACATAGGTTCATAGGTTTATACTAGGCTAACAACCACCAGGGTCTTTACAAGCCTAGCCATGCAACCCAACCCAATTTTGTCCTTGAGTTCCTTGGATGCCTATATGGTGGGTATGTTAGTCAACAAGAGTCGCTAAAGGTTGTGTGGAGGGTATGTTAGTTGGGGATTAATATACCATCAGAGACCTGGAGCCCAGACTTGGGGTGAATTTCTGATTTCCCACTGAATAATCAAGTTTTCTTTTGAGGAGCATCACATAGATGGGGAGCTTATTTCACAGCACAGGGATCCTTTGAGACACATATCAGTCTCTCCAGTATGTTCTATTTATGTCACAAGCAAAGTTCAGGTCCATGGATCTAGTATTTTTGGTGCTCTTTGTTTTGTGGATGTGCAAGAAGTCGATCAGAGCTGGATATGAAGATGCCTTATATGCTAGACATGGGTTGCTTCTCAGTATAGTGTAAGAGACAGAGTACAGAAATAGGGCCTTAAGACAATCTGTGTAAGACAGGGTATTCAAGTTCCTGGTTAGGTACATGCAAGAGGGGACATTGTACTCAATGGTGGGTCTGATAAGGGATGAGTAGAATGCTGCTATAACTTCCTTCCACCCGAATACCATACCCTTGTTTATAAGTTGAGCAACATAGAAAGATTTTCTTACTATCTTGGCTGCATATCAGTTGAAGGCCAGATTACTTTCAACATATGTTCCTGGATCCTTATTGGGTCAACTCTTAGGGATGTTTTCTCAATGGAGTAATTAGCTTTGGTGGACCATCTCTTAGGGGTGTTTTATCTATACAGTAATTATCTTGGCTGGCCAATTTCCCAAAGGATACTATAATGCTTTCCTTAACAGTGAGTGTTAATTTGTGGCTTTGACACCAGTCATTTTTTGTGTTAGACTCTCATGTAGGATATTGCTGTCATGGGGGAATCTATGATAGCTCCCAATTTACAGTCATCTGCAAACTTGGTGTACCAAAGACCTTTGACATTAGCCTTTACTTCTGAGAAGTAGATGCCAAACAGGAGCAGGCCCAACACAGAGCCCTGTGATACTCAGCTGGTGATAGTTCTCCTGGTGGAGGTGGCCTTACTGATTCTGACTTATTGAGTCCTATCTTTGAGCCAGCCAGAAATCTGCAAATTATGTAGCAATTTATGCCTAGTTCTGAGAGTTTATCGACAGTACCTGAGTGGAGTTTTATACTGAATACCTTAGCCAAGTCAAGGTAGGCAGCATGTAACATTTCTCCCTCATCCATAGCCTCTCAAAGAAGTCTACCAGGTTGAGTAGACAAGACCTTCACTTAACAAAGGTAAACTGGGATGGGGCCATTGTCTGTAGGTTGCCAATGTCCTTGTTGATCATTGTCATGAAAATTTCTTTCATGGTTTTGTATATCAGACTTGTCAGACTGATGGGTCTATAGTTCCCAGGGACAGTTGATGGTCAACCCTTATGAAGTGGGATGACCACCACAACCCTCCACTCACCAGGCATGTAACCTGTTTTGAGGCTGTAGTTGAAGAGTGTTTCAAGAGGTCCTGCTAGGTCTTGTTTTAGGCTATTTAGGATGAAAACAGTGATGTTGTCAGGGCCCACTGAAGCAGTATTTATCTCCTTACTGAGCATCACCAGGGCCTACTCTCTGTTGATATTTGTGTGTGTGGGGGGGGGGGATATGCTAGAAAGGACTTCACAGTGGTAGTGGGAGGGAGTATGAGCTAAATATATCAGAGAGTAGATTTGCAATGTCACCCTGCCCAGGGAAAGTTGTGCCATTTACTACCAGTTTTGCACACTGCTGAGTGTTACCTTTTATATTCCTGACATAGCTGAAGAAGGCCTTAAGATTGTCCATAGCCTGTGAGGCTATCCTAACCTCATAATTGTCTTTGGTGAACTTTATTAAGCCTCTTAGTTTCTTGTTTAGTTGAATCAAATAGCTCTTGTCTCTATGAGAGTCGGTCTTTCTGATTTTGATCATGAGCGTTTTTCTTTTGTTATATAACCTGCTAAGGTAAGGATTCCACCAGTGTGGGTTTGTTTTTGGTGTTAAATCTGGGTTTAATTCTGGTAGGTATGGCAGCCTCAGTGCAGCAATTTACATTTTTAACAGGGTTTCTGTAAATAATTTTGAATAAGTAATTGTGTTCTTGTGGTTTGGGGGAGCTGTGAATTTTGTCAAACTATTGCTTAATAGGATGTAGTTTTATTTTGAATAGTTACTAACTGTGATGTGTTTAATTTTGTTTTCCAGCTTGATTTTTATTTTAGGGGCAACAGCTTTGTGTTCTGACCTCACCAATTAGGATGTGACACAGTGGGGGGGGGGGGGGTGCAATGCTCTCCCATATTGGTGAGTACTAGGTCCAATATGTTTGATCTTCTGGTTGGAGTGTGCACTATCTGGTCCAATGTGTTTGTGTTGATAAAGTTCAGGAAACGTTGTGCCTGTAAGTTAGAGGCAGTGTGTGTTTCCCAGTCAATAGCAGGGTAGTTACAGTCTCTAATGAATAGAGTATTTGGGTGGATGATCAGTGCCTCTAGTAGATCTAGGCAACAGCTATGATCTTCATGAGTCAGAGAAGGTGACATGTAGTTGGCCAGAACATGGCAAGGAACATTGTCTATGGAGGCTAGAACATGGATGAACCCCCGAGCGTCATCCTGTTTAACCAACCTGGAGTTGTATTTGTTGCTAATACTGATTAAGACATCCCCACATTTAGACCTAGTCTGTGTTGCTGTTGGTCTAAATGTGGGAAGGACATTGTAGCCTTGCACTGCCAGAGTACTTTATGCAGAATTATACCAAGCCTTGGTGACAGCACAGATGTCTCCATTCCACACAGTTTGTAGAGCTTGTAGGGTGTGGGGTTTCCAGTAACACACTAAGGTTGCTCTGAGTTTTTTTTTTTTCCTTGTTTTGCTATGTTGGTAGTCTTGCTATTTTGACATTGCCTAAAAAAAGCTTAAAGGGGATGGATAAAATGAATATTCAACTTCCCAGGGGGTGACAGGTGCAGACCATCATTCGCTAAGCAACGTGGTCTACCAACCATGTCCTCCCATGCTAATAGATATTGGATACCCCTGGAGTGGCACCAGAAACTAAGACAGTTATTAAAATCAGCCATTTTCTGTTTCTACTGTGGAATCATCCTTGGTAAAGGTAGAATGCTGCTCAATGCAATATGGGTACTTGTCTGTGACGCATAATCAGAGCGCTCCATAATGTGTCTTTTCATATATCCCAGTAAAGTACATCTCAGGTCATTTACACCCACATGGACTATTATAGAACCATGATGGTACCTGTGGTGCAGCAATTTCAGTGTGTGCATGGTATTGTGGATCCTGGCTCCAGATAGGCAACTAACTGTTATCTTCTCCTTGTCCATCTTCTTGACAGAGGTACTTGTATGTAATGCAGAAGACTCCCCATGACAAGAGTACCAGGTTAAGAGTTTCCTTGCCTTATGGGCTTTGCTCTTGAGGCATCATTGGGTATAGGCTTATGTGTGGTGTTAGGTGTTCATTTTGGTGTGTGCTTTAGTGGTTGCTGAGGATAGGTGTTGTTGTTTGATGACTTAGGAGGTCATTGAGGTATGTAGAGGTTTCTTTTATGTACCTCAGCATAAGAAGGTCTGTGTATGTATGTGTCTGTGTGTGTGTGTGTGTGTGTGTGTGTGTGTGTGTGTGTGTGTGTGTGTGTGTGTGTGTGTGTGTGTGTGTGTGTGGTGAGCTGTATTTGTGAAGAATGTAGTGTGTGTGTTCTTGACAACCTTGTTTGTAAGCAAAATTTTTGCCTCCAAGGAAGTTATGCATGCATATCTCTCACATGCTATGTTAGTTTCTTTAAGGATTAAAAGGTTGCCTGAGTACATGAGATAATTGCTACATTTTCTCAGGATCCTGATAGCTACCAAGCTGGCCACAGAGACATTAAGAACTTGCAAATCCATGTTGTCAAAACATGCATTAGGTTTGGGTATGAATGTTTAGGGACTTGGTTTTGCAGGAGTCACCTGAGTGGTGTCTAGGGTTAATGATAGATGTTAGATAGTGCTATGATCTGATATTAGTGCTGTTAGATGCACTAACTAGCTGCCTTAAGTCCAGCTCCATGCAAAGCCATTCTGTGTTACAAGTTAAAGTCCTAAGTACTAGCTTTATAGGTTTGCTACTGTACAGGTTACTGCTAACTGCCACTGCATAGTGAACAGTTCTGTGAAAAAACTCCTAATTTATAACAGTCAGACAAAAGCTGAATACTTACTCCTGTATCCTCTCGCAAATAAACAACTACAATTTGAGATCCCTGGTATGCTTACCAACTCAGATGGACCACATAAACACCTTCTGTCACAAGATGGATGATCCTGGAACTTCTATCTGCAAAAGTACAGCAAAAGTAGCTCTCAAATGCAGATAACATCAAACAACTGTCTGTAATAAGTCCCCTGGCTGATGAAACAAGCTCACTTTAAATCTCCCTGTGTGTTTCCCAACTTGGACTGTCAAGACTATTTTACTATTGCCAATAGAATAGCAGTCCCAGTCTTCTTAATGTAAAAGCATACTTGGTTTGCCAAAACTGAAAAGGTACCAACTAGCTACAACAAGTATTTGACCCTTTAAGCCCCCTTGTGTGTTTCTAAACTTGGATAGACCAGGCTACTTTTCTACTCCCACTAGAATTGCAATTCCAGTCTTCTTAAATTAAAAACACACTTTAGCTAGCCAAATGTGAAAGCTATCTTAAACAAAGCAAACAACTAGCTACAACAAGTAATTCTCACTTAAGCCTACTTGTGTGTATCCCAACTTGGACACATCAAACTACCTTTTTATGCCACTAGAATTACAGTCATCCATTTACTAGTAACTTATTCACCATTTCTTTTGGACCCCACTTTTGGTCAGTTATTGTCTTCCTGCTTAGGAGAAGAGAACAAACATATTTTTATCCTGATCTTGCTACAAAGAGAGTGGTCTGACGTTAATGCAAAGTCTAGAAGGTTGTATTCCCTGAATATCAACCAATTTTAGCAGAATCTCCAGATTTTTGCCTCCTGATTTTGGTGTGTTCCCCAGAAAATGTGTAATTTTCTGGTAAATCACTGAGGATTGAATCTAGTAAACAAAGACATACATTTGTTTTTCAGACTTCATATCCTTCAGGAAATGCATGCTAACACAAAACCTGTTATTCAAACAACTTTTTAAGATTATAAAGGAAACATTTAAAATCTGTCTCTGGGTGTGGGCCTTTGCACCCCCCCCCCCATTATTTTAGGCTTTGTCCAGATTTCATGCACTTAGAGGCTGACAGTTATGCCCAGGATTTTTTTCTCTATACCATTAAATATCGAACACTTTAGGTAATGGTATAACAAAGCAGCAGACTGATTTCTGACCCATGGAAGAAATGAAATGTTGTCTAAAAGAATACAACAAAAAGCCTGCTGCTCAACATAAGCTAATCCTAGAAATTCTAAGGGTTAGTATTTATTGCCCAGTTAATTTTACCTATCTTAACAAAAATTAAATTAAAATCGAAACAACAAGTTTTTGTTAATTGCCTCTGAAGGAAAAAAGGATTCATCTCTAGATGCAATACAAGAAGGTTTCCAGTTGCTGGAGGAAAACTTTTTTTTTTTTTTGTGCAGTCATTTGTTGTTTCTGCTCTGACTCCACGATGCTTAAAATGCGAACTACAAAAGAAAACCCTTCACCTTTTTCACTAGAAAGCCCAACTTCCAGATCCTCAGTGAAGGAACTAGTTGATCATATGTGGACACGTGGTCTGTTACTCAACGTATTGTAAAAACAAAGAGAGGGTGGCTCCTGTACTTACTTCACCCCTGCCCCCTTAATTATATGCATTAACTCCATTTCCATATGCCTGAAGAAAAGAGAAAGCCCCATAAAGAATAATATTTAACATGAGCGATAATATTCCCATTATTCCACATAAGCAAAGGAAAACAAAGCCAGGAACTTGTAACATCAAAGAGGTGTAACCCCCACGAGTTGCTGTTTGTCAAGGTTACATTTTATCAATGGGTATAGAAGCCCCCATCCCCTTGCAGTGGGACTGTAGTGGCTTATCATGGGGTCTTCTTTTGACAAAATCAGTACCACTCTTTTTGTCAGTTTTTCTACCAAAAATGAATTATGGACTTGCATCTTAAACAATGCCATGCTATAAACAATGCTATGCTATAAACAATGCCATGCAATTGTTCTTGAGCTGCTCACCAAATTCCCTCTCTCACTCTTTTCCTATGGTTCGACAATCTGTTAATATTAGTATTGTACTCTCCCCATCTCTGTTCATGTACCCTCATCCTACAAATAGCAACACTTGGAAAGCCTTGAGAAACTGACACCAGTTACTGAATGATCCATAAGTACTCTATGCTGGCACGTACTCAGCGGTGGCAATGCTGATACTGCCCATATCACATGCTCTTCAAGGAAGTAAAGCTGTGGGCCTACCTATGGATACTGCACATCTGAACCTAAACTCCAATACTAATAAGAAATGAAAATATCAGAGCTGATTTGGGTTATGAAAGATGCAACAATTATATTCCTTATCCTGTTGCATTTTAGTGACGATGCAAAACCTTGGTTTGTAGACTTTCTTACCAATAGATCCTTCAAGGTGAAAGTAGGTACCACCACATTTGAAACAGCTCCTCTTATGAAAGGAGTTTCCCCAGGGTTCCACTTTATCCCCTCTGTTATTTTCCATATTTATCAGCAAATTCACGTCTGATACTCAGATACCTCTCATTCTTTATGCAGATGACATGGTCACCTACTGATCAAACAAATCCCACTATATTACACAAACTCAGCTCCGACGTGACATCTAAACCCTCAATCAGTAGCCAATAGATCAGAAACATATACTCAGGCCATCAAAAACAAAAGCAATGGTATTTGGAACCAACACAGCATAGCCAAAGCACCCAGCTTCCTTAATATTAAAGATGTTAATAATACCACCATAGAATTTACCACATCCTTCATATATCTTGGAATTTGGCTAGACCAATCTTTTAACTTTTGACTACACATTCAAAACACATGCAAAAAGATCACTACACTATTGTTCTGAACAAACAAGGTTTTGACCTCTTTTGCCCAAACCAGCCAAAGCTGCCATGGGCAAAGGAATACTATTATCTCAACTCAAATATGGACAACCCATAATAGCTGTAGCCTCAATGAAAAATGACACCACCTTACAAACAATCTCCTATAAAATCTACCAGTTCATTATAATATCCCCATATAATGAACACCACTGCCTGGCTCTCATCAAAGCTAAATGACTCCCAGTACATTTGACAACCAACATCCTACTACGATAAGTAATTCACAAAGTCCTTTCACCTGAGACATCTTCCCCTGTCACTCAGAAACTTTTCACCAAAACCCCCACACATAATCTCAGGGGTATATCTCAATCTCAACCTACCCTACTAACTCCAAATACTAAACTTTATTGCACTGACCATGCATTCACTATCCTAGCACCTACACTACGGGACTTCATTCCTGTCGCAGTCTGAAATGTCCAAAAGTACTTGAACTTCAGACAACAGCTCAAGGAACTCTTCTTCATCCAAGCAAACTACAGCTGCATTCATTCAGGTCATGTTACATGAACCCTGCACATCTTTCACACCCCTTTATCCCTGTTTCATCCTTTCTTATTTCATCTTGTCATCCCCTTACTTATTTGGATCTCTCACCCTACTCCTTTCTACTTCTTTTACCTCTGCATGCCTCTGTCCCCTTTTCTCTATCTTTTGCCCACAGTTTCCTTTGTTGAAACTATTCTCACTTGCATCTTTTAATATATTTATACCTCTATATAATGATATGCTGCTACCTCTGTAGCATAAGCCATATCAGTCATTATGACTATGATTTATCCATAAAGCTCTAAGAATAATTCTATTTTTCCATCCATGTTTTGTCATTGTAAACTGCTTCTTGAACTAAATGATGTAGCATATTCTTGTATCTGTAAATATGTATATATATTTGTTTTTAGCATATTGTTGTATCTGTAAATATGTTTTGTTCATTTCTTATGTGATCCTATTACCCAGGCTGTGCCTGCAAATGATCTATTGAGATCAGTGCACTACCACTGCAAACAAATATAAATAAATAAATAAAATAAATACCTTGTTCTCTAACAAATGATGTTATCTGATTTTTAAATGTCTTCTACATAGGGCTAAGTCAGAAGCTATAGCTAAGGTACACTGTATTCACATATTCTCTGCTTGTTGCTATCCTTAAACAGCAAAAGAAAAAAATCTGTCGGATTTTGCTAGTCTGGCTTTCCTACTATGAATTTAAGCTGTTTTGCCCAACAAGCCATTATCAACAAAAATGTATTTTTTCCACAATAATTTTCCAAGAAAGGTTTAGTCATTCCAGATGCCACAGTGCCTGAGCTTTAATTTCCTGCTGTAAACCCAGACCTTCTCACTGCTCCGGAATCACATGTCTTATACCTGTTTCCAGGACTGAGAGCTGCAGGTGGTAAAGCCAGTTTTTGGTTTTATAGTTATCTTGATTAAGGCCAGCACATATTGATTATTTTATGTGTGAACTGTATAATTATGTTCATATGTCTGTTTTATTTACTTAATAGCTTCTTGTAAAATTAAATGAGCTCCATGAAGGGAAAGTGTAGTGCACTAAAGCTGTGTTATTTGACCTTGCAATTCATAGCAGTATTTATAGATAGCATGATCCAGAACTGTCTTACAAGCAGATGCCTAATGACTTATTTTTCCTTTATTTTATGTATAATGATGAAGATTTAAAGCATGAGTACCCCTCAGAATGCAAGGACATCTATGATAAAACCATTCATCCTTTGAATTCTCAGTGGAGAAATTCACAATGCCTGGACTGCTTCTGCAAGAAAGAGTTCATAAAATGCTGTACAAGGTAAGTAATACAGTTTTCTGTTTCTTTATCAGGGTCTCACACTAGTCTCCAAGTTCCATAATCTCTTATCGTGTACTCCAAACTTGGAACAAATTGGCTAAGGGGTACAGCAACCCTCATACGACAACAAGACTCTGAGTGAATTTCCCAGTCATTCATGTGTCAGTGTTCCATATACTAAAATTTTATTGCCAGTCTGTCACAGTCATGTGTGTCTCTGGCAGCATTCTGCAATTAGGATGAGTAATGAAGATGTTGCATAAATTGAATTTGCAGTCCTCCTCCTATAATTTGGCTACAAGAGTTCTTATTGCGTACTACAGCAAAGATAGATATAAAGTATCAAAATCAAAAGCAAAATAGCTAATTTGTAATCTGGCTAGTATTCAAAGTAATACATTAAGGAATTTATAGTATAATAGTAACATTAAATGACACAGCTAGTATCTACTAAAGAAATAATGTTTACAAATAAAAAATGTTGCCAAAGATCAGAAAATTTTCCCATGGTGTTTTCAGATATTGAGGTTAACATGTGTCCAGGTTCAATAAAATGTATGTGTGTGTGCATCCACACAGTACCGTCCTGTTTTAGATTCATTAAGCAGCTCTACACAGTGTGTAGAGCCATGCAAACAAGGTAAACACTGTGGCATGCTGATTACTGCATCCAAGATGGAGGAGATATTAAAATGGAGGAGATATTCAATAAGCTATAAAGCAACAGTGTAGACTCAGTGCTGGTTTTCCCTGTGAACTCCAAAACCTATTGGAATACAGCCACAGAAAGGAGTCAATGCAGAAACAATGTTATAGGCTGCTGCTACTTTAATTCATGTGTATGTGCAACAGGCTGAAGTCAATGCTGCTGCTAATAGGCCAAGGCCAAGAAGGAGAAAAGTTTTCAGACTCCGTTTAACTTATCACAATTTAAATGATGTAGAAATTGTAAAGCACTACAGGGTGAATAGAGACTTACTACAGGAACTCTGCGACCTCTGTCATCCTCAACTCAGAGCCATGGCAAACTGAGGGGAACCCATCCTAGTGGAGACAAATGTATGTATACCACTTAGAAGTTTAGCTACAAGAACCTTTCAGAGACCAACAGGAGACATGCTAGTGGTGTCACAGGCATCAGTATCCAGGATCCTTCTTCAAGTCCTGAATGCTATGTTTCAACATGCCAGTGACCACATATATTTTCCCAGTACACCTGAAGACAGGGCCAGAAATATGCCGGGGTTCTACCCTGTAATGCACTACCCTGAAGAACTGGGTGTCATAGATTGCACACATATAGAAACTAAGGCACCACCCAAGAAACACGGAAGACTCTACATAAATAGAAAGAGTTTCTACTCTATTAATTTCCAAGTTGTGTGTAATGCCAAGGGAATCATGCTGAACATATGTGTTTTCAACCTAGGCAGTTACCATGACTCACATATCTGGCACACCTCCCAAATGTATAAGATGTTCACTAGGGGAATATCCCACAGAGTCATTTACTGGGGGATGTAGGCTATGCACTAGAACTGTGGCTGATGACACCCATCAGAAAAGCACATACACCCATTGAAGAATGTCAAAGTGAGGCACATGCTGAAACCAAAAATATCGTAGAGCATGTGTTTGGGTTCCTAAAGTTCTGGTTCTGGTGCCTAGATACATGAGGGGGAGCCCTGCAGTACAATCCAAATACATTACTGAAATATTCACAGTATGTGCCATGCTACACAACATCCTGAGAAAACAGCTTCAGCAGGATTAACAAGGGGAAGGTGCATGCATCCTACCACCAATGGCAAGTTCATGATGGTCACACACAGGTGAGGAGTCAGAGGGGAACCAGTAGCTGCTGTATGTGTAGGCAGATGTAGGCTTGCTGAATATGTCCTTGCATTGGCTAAGTGGCAACGCACAGCACACTCAGTCACCACCTAAGTGGCTAAAACCTTCCTCCTATGAATATACATATAGTAACACTGATGCCAGGCAATGCTCACAACCTTTACCTACCCATGTATTGGCTGTGTATTCCTATCATCAGACAGAGTAAGCCTTGAACTAAAACTGTTGCAACTGCTGGATTTACAAGGTAAGTGTTGAACCTGGAGTGTATTGTGTATCATATGAATGAAAGATATATCCTTGCATGTTGTTACTTGGTAGTGTAAGCAAGTAAAAAGTGGGTGATTTGTACAAAAATGACCTTAACATGTGACAGCAGAGAATTATGGGACTTATATGTGTCTATTATTAAGTAGGAGGCCTCAGGCATCAAATATTCATGCAGTCATACCTCTCAAAAGTACTGATGGTCACCGATTGCCCTCAGTTTAGCACCATACATTTGTACTGGAAAATAATTAAAGAGAGAAGCTAGAAACTAATGAGACACATTTTAGTTTCATACTTAGGTTCATAGGTAGGTACTAGGCTATCGGCACAAGTGCCTAAGTAAGCCTAGCCAACAAGATTCCCTGGCTTACTCCATCCAAGAAAGTTATTTTCCTGTGCCCCTGTCGAGCAGAGCCACAGAAGTGATCCCCGGGATGTATTTCCTATTTCCCATCCACTTATCAAGATTTTTCTTGAAGAGTGCTAATGAGGAACTTTGCTTGACATCACAGCCCTCATAAGATCATTAGCAATACTGGTGCAAAAAAAGTTTGATGCTATCACCTGTGAACTTTCTAAGATCAGTATAAGTCAAAGGCACAGTTACCAGTTCAACATCACAAATGCAGATATACTAAGCACTAAGTCATCTATGCACCCTGAGCAGACACAAAGCTTATGTATCCCTGAATTCAAAGGTTAGAAAACAGGGATATGGCACAGTTATCATCACTTGCACAGGGTGTTGTGTGTGGGGGGGGGGTGTCAGAAAGCCTAGGTTGACACAAAAGGTCAGTGACTGTGTTTGAGTAAGAACGAAAAGCAGGCAGACATTTGGATAAAGTAACAAATGGCCCTTGAGACAAAATGAGTTTTAAGCTTCATGGCTGAACCATGTAACTGTTGTGTGTATGTCGGTAGAGGCTCTCCAGGTGAAATTGGTGTGTGAGTGCCAGCATAAACACAGCCACGCTCTGTGCTAGCTGTATGTCTTAGCATGTCAGACAGGTGTGAGCCCTGCATGATAGACATGGCAGTTCATCACTGTCATACCCGACCATGAGAACTGGCTCAGCCAGGAGTTGCACTGGCATGCCCATGGTCAGATGCACTGCTGCTACCTTAATGTGACTGATCTGCAGTACGAGATGCCCTCATGAATACACACAGGATCACAACCTCATTGCCTACTATGTCTGGGTTTGGACAACTCATCCACTGACAGAGCAGTGGAAGTACTATCACTATGGCAGCATGATCGGGCATGGCCACATCAGTTAACAGCAGATAATATGGCTGACCTACTCCTATAAGGAGTTGTACTGCAAACTTGTAAAAGTCAGATTTGTGCTGTGGTGCTTGCGTAAAGTACTGAGCTCTGTAGTCTATGTACTTAGATAGGTAGGGGTTCTGTTCTCATTGCAGTCAACTGTGTGTGTGTGTGTGTGTGTGTGTGTGTGTGTGTGTGTGTGTGTGTGTGTGTGTGTGTGTGTGTGTGTGTGTGTCTAGCCAGAAAAGCATAAGTGCATATCCTACAGTTATCACTTCACTCTCATGGGTCGTCAGTATTTTGACACTTGCACATGCCTAAACATCCATTTCATTCAGGCATCCCAGCATCTTCTCTCCAACATGCACTGCTGATGTCATCCACTATAAGTTGTCCTACAGCCTTGTAAAAGTCGAACTTGTGCTGTGGAGCTTGTGTAAAGTACTGAGCTCTGTAGTCTACGTATGTACATAGGCAGGGCTACTATTCTCACTGTAGTCAACTGGGGTATGTGTGTTTGTCCACGTGCTTGACATTCGAGAGAGCCTTTTACACCAGAATGTGGGACACTGCTATTACCATATTATCCACATCAGACATTGCTGATTTCATCAGCTATATCTGATTTGTGCATGTGCAATATTCCCACCAAAGCAGGGTCAGAGACTGATCTGGAGGCCAGGCAAAAGTCACCTCATCCTATACGATACAAATTACAGTGACATGGCTTTCAGTCTATCCACATACATTATGGCATGCTTTGTAGGCCCTGTGTTTCCTTGGTGAGAATCCCTTATGGTCTCAATAGCTGCTACATGTGTCTGGTGAGGTACATGCAAAAGATTGCATTATACTCTATTAGTGTTCTGATGAGGTTCAAGTACAGTGATGTAATATAATCCTCAGATCTGAATACAATGGCATGACTTATGATGTACACAACATAGGCTTTCAATACCTGTGTGGACAGCTTGTGGTTGAAGTTCAGATTGCTATCAATGTGTGTTGTTGGTGCTTGCATCACTGGGTTTCAGCATAGCGGGACTGCTGTCAGTGTTGTAATTAGCAGGGCATTCCACTTTGCAGGACAAAATAAAGACACATTTTTACATTTATTTGTAGACTGTGTGGCTTTGTCACCAATCATTTCTCTGTGTTAGCCCCTCCTGTAGTATGTTATCATCATAGGTGGACTCAGTGATTGCACCCAGTATGCAAGAATCAACAACTGCAGTAAGTCAAAAGCCATATTGTATACTTTAGCCTGAACTGTTGAGAAATGGATTCAAACCAGTAAAAGGCCAAGCACAGATACCTGGGGTATGCCAATAGTGACAGATCTACTGGTACAGGTTGATTCACCAACTTTCACAGTATGTGTTCTGTCAGTGATCAATTTGGTTTCCCATCTAGAGACACAAGGGCTAATCCCCAGCTGGGAGAGCTTCTCAATGATACTTGCATGGGGGATTGTGTCCAAACTATAGGCCAGATCAGGATAGCCAGTATGCACTGTCTTACCTTCATCCAGGCCTATCACACAGAATTAATGGGTTCTGAAAACACCACAGATCACCTATCGCATGACTCAGCACATACACCTTCCTGACATGGTTGAATACACACTTCAACACACCTCCACACAGACTATCTTCCTGTAGATGACTGTACATCAACATGCATCCATCTGAGTTTGGGGGGACTGTACCCAATGCATGCATGTATAGACACATCCTGACTCTCCTCATCTGTGAGGTAGACCAACATGTCATCATGGGCCTTTTATAAATGGACACTAGTAATATCCTAGCTGTGTGCAACAGACCTGTATGATTTGTTAATGCTACATCATGTCTGTTACATCAGTTAGATATCTTCAAAGAGGTCATTGAGGGTATGCATGACAACAACACTATCATCCTTTTGAACTTGACAAGCCCAAGACATTTGACACAAATCCACACTGAGGTATTTACTTAACACTGTCAGATGTGGGCATAAATATCTATATCACTAAGTGGGAAGACCACCGTATCATATATGTGGCATCTAAATAGGTTGAACTGTGTGAAGTGAACTATATGTCAGGTCCAGTGATCAAGTATGTACATCAGAGCAGTCTGCTAGGCCTTTTCCTGTCCATTATTTAAGTCACACACATCACAAATGATATACACATCATGTGTCCAAACAGTTGACTGAAGGACTACAGACTGTGGACAATTATTGACTTCATCTGTGATATTAGTGTAATACAGACACTATCAACACACACCAATAATTGCTGCACAGGCATGACAACACCTGCAATGACACAAAAAGATGGGGGGATTTGTTACATCAGGAAAATAAACACACAACCCAAGTATAATGTGGACATCACCCCCCTATAATCAGACCATTCGGTATGTGACCTATGTCCTGGGGTAGATGGTATGTGGAATGTCCACCAGCACGTGGCCAAAGTGCTGGATACTGCCTTGTATGTAACACAACTACTGTGTATGTAAAGGACATCTACATCACAGGCCATAAATGCATCTGTAGTTCATAGCCTTCATCACACCAGTAATTAAGAACAATGCACTCTTCTTCACGTACCTAAATACACATCTTCCAGTGATGTGTAACTGAAGTGTGCCACCTTTGCCACAGTGAATTGTCACACATTTTATTGGCCATACCTTGATATTCTTTTTGTGGCATAAACATTACTGTCTGATGGTGTGGAAATATCAAGTTCTTACATCAGATGCATGTGGGATACCTGCTCTGGTGATGCACACAGTACATACATAGCTGTTTGACAACATTAATGTAATGGAATGGATAACATTTGTGACAGTGTGGATTGTGATATATATATATATATATATATATATATATATATATATATATATATATATATATATATATATATATACACACACACACACACACACACACACACATATATATATATATATATATATATATATATATATATATATATATGGCTTACCTTTAAAATGTTGTGCAATGGTCAGATGTGCGAAAAGCTGTTTGCAAAAGTTCGTATTAGCAAACTATAAATTGCCAAACTCACAAAAGAGCGAATGCCAGTGTGCATTCATTCATGTGAATTCAGCATTCTGAGTGGAGCTCACACTACAGTGGGGATCGGGATATGTACTCCTTCCCTCACTGTAGTGCAATCTCAGAGTTAGTATATAAAATTATCAGGGGGTGTGGGAGGTGCAGGAGAGTTTGTCCCCCTGCATAATGATCTTAGAAGATATCCGGAAATGACGGGTGTTTAAAACAAAGTCGACATTCCCGGAGTGTCAACTTTGTTTGGGTAGCAGATTCACTCTTTTAAGGATTCGACAGTGCAGTTTCCAACATTAAAAGTCAGGCACATGATTGTACACATATGTTGTGGCATTATAAAGGTAAACATATATATATATATATATATATATATATATATATATATATATATATACACATACATATATATATGTGTGTGTGTGTGTGTGTGTATGTATGATATGCAGCTATGCAGACCAGTCAACTAGCCTGTATTGATCATAATGTCACATACAGGTATAGCAATGTCCCTCCTAACACCTCCAGAAGATGTTACAGTGTCAGGACATTGTGCGTGCTTAACCTTATAGAGTGCAGACATGTTGTAATAGTTGTACAGGTGTGTTTATGCAGAACCATCTGGTCACTCTAAATCACATATGTTATGTCAGAAACATGGGATTACTGGTGGTACTGTTCTGATATTGTCCATGAGCCTTTACCTGTATCCCACTTGCTGGAGGCATCTGCTGAGATTATACTCACATTCAGGGAAATCAGTTTGCACAGCTTCACAATATGCTCCCTACCCCAATTGTATATAACATCTCTGATAGATGTCCTCTGCATTGTTCATGTAAGGATGCTTCTCTCACACAGACATATTCCCCATTGTTAAGTCACCTTGTATGACAGTCACATAATACACATTTTCATTGTCAGTCCCTACTGTACCATATTGACATGTAATTGGTGCTGCTGCTACAACTGTCTTACATTGACATGCCCTCATCAGCTGTACATTAGGTTGTATCACCTGTCCTCCTTATTTGTGTTCATTCCTACAATTAATCTGTGTGACCTTATTCAATACAGACACTTCCCCTGAGTGTTTATCTTACATAAGAAAGTCACAACACTGGTGATACTGCTTCAAAAATATATCGAACAACCACGAACACTTGACACACCAAACACTTTATTGTAAAGCTTTCGGGTCCACACCCTTCATCAGTACATAGTAACTGTGTTTTCTCATAATTTACAAAGGAGATGTAATTAAACCACATGCTTCAGCCAGCCTATCACTCTAACCTCTAATTAAATTTTAAAGAAAAATTTTACTATCTAAAAGTATAATAGATGTAAAACATTTAGGACATCTAAAAACATATTAAACTATATAAAATAATTCACATATATTTCTACAATAAACAAACATAAAAATGTACCCTATATGCATATATATTCAAATACAAATTTATAATTCATCATAAAATCAGTTACTGTTCATTTATAAAATTAGAATTAAACTTTCTCTCTCCGCTTTTTCATTAAGACAGGTTTTAAACTAACTGCATTATTCAAACCTGGACTCATATCAGCCTGAAGTCTAATAATCCACTCAAATTCTTTTAATTCTAACACATTATTCATATCACTTTTCCTCACACCCATCTTTACTGTACATATAACTCTAAATTTAAATCTATGCCTTTCATCCTCATCAATGATATGTTTACTCAACGCATTTGTTAATACCTTCCTTCTTACATCTGACTTATGCTCTATGATCCTCTCCCTTAATTTTCTGGTGGTCTTACCCACATAAAATTATGTGCATACCACACACATAGCTAGGTAGACCACCTGGATTACATTACAGCTTGTCAAAGCTTCCAGGGTGAAAATTTCTCCACTCGTTGGATGTATATAAGTACTATCACCCTCATACAAATCATTGCAGCAAGTACAGTTATAACATTTTCTTGTCCCAGTCCCTTGTTGTGTGTATTTGTTCTTTTCTTTAAAATCTTTATAACAAAGCTTTTGTTTTAGGGTCTCTGAATTCCTATAAGCATAACTTGGTCTATCACCTACTATTGATCTTATCTCAGGCATAGCCATTAAGATAGGCCAGTTTCTCTCTAATATATCTCGTACATTACTCGTATTAAGATTATATGTACTGAGGTATCTTACTACTTTATTATCCCCATGTGTCAATGTCCCATAACTCTCTACTCCTCCACTAAAACTGGTTTATACTTATTCTCTCTTCCCCTTATTCTATTAGAACGCAATGGCGACGCCAAGGGAGATGATGCCGTACGTCCTGAGGTGAGGAAATTGACTATGTCCGGCAGTCTGAGTAATATTAAAGAGAACATTAAAGGGAAGAACATACAGAGGGAGATTACTTCTTTTTCTCCATTCCAGCTAAAACAGCTGGAAAAAATATCAATACAGTCCATGCAGAAGGGTTTGCAATTGCAGCGGTAGACCCAGCAGTCCAATTTAGGTGTCAAGAGGAAGAACAGCAGTCCGGTAGTCAACAACAAAGTGAGCAGACGCTCATACAAATGACAAAAGGTACTGTTAATCTTTCTAATTTAGTATTAACTGAAGCACAACTAGCAGTTTTAAGTAAGGGATTGAAATTCATCCCCAATATAACGGATGATGTAGTCCAGGCCATAACGGACTTGAAATTATTTTTACGACAAGTTAGTTTAAAGTTAATTTTTAAAGACACTTGTATGCTTACGCCAATGTGTAAAAAATTGAGTGTTTTTTCACTGGTTTTGTGCCCTATATTATTTGCCTACTCCAATATTGTTGAGCGTGAACTGAGACTTTATTATAGGAAAAAGAGTAGAAGTAAATCATATAATTTAACATATTCTGAGTATGTAGCCATGAAAGAATTGCAAGGATATGATGATATAGTAATAAAGCAGGCTGACAAAGGGGGAGCAGTGGTAATAATGGGAAAGGATGCTTATATGATGAATTTAAAAAAAATTTTGAATGAAACATGTACTTTTAGAAAAAATTATTTTAGTGAAGTTCAGAGACATATAACTGAGGTGAATATGACAATATATGAACTACAACTCAGTAATGATATAAATATAGATTTGTTTAATTATTTAAGTGTACCATGTCCCAGGATACCACAGATTTATGGTATCCCTAAGATACATAAATGTTTGGTGGATCCGCCACTGAGACCTATAGTCTCAGGGGGTGGATGGGTGACCGAGCCTATTTCTAAATATTTACAAACAGTGTTAGGAAAGTACTTAGGTGGATGCTCCACAGTATTGAAGGATACTAATAACTTTCTACGTGATTTATATAACTGGCAACTAAACCATGGAGGAGAAAATTATATTATGGTATCTTTGGACATTACTTCATTATTTACTGTTATCCTTAATGAATATGGACTCAATGCTATTCGTGATTTCTTGAATAATGAAGTTAAAATGTATGGTAGGGAGATTGAAAATATTTGTACCCTACTTGAGACAGTGCAAACGAATAACATTTTTATATTTGATAAACAAACCATATTTACAGCTTACAGGTGTAGCAATGGGCACTCCCATAGCTAACATCTATGCTAATTTGGTAGTATACGAGTGGAAAAAATGCATTATACTTAATGATGTGAATGGAATGAATGAGAATGTTAAATTCTACAAGAGGTTTGTAGACGATTGTTTTATGATTTGGAGTAGTTCTTTATCAGATTTAAATAGTTATGTGCAATACCTTAATGACTCTACTGAGTTTCTGAGGTTTAAAATGGTAGCATCAGATCAATGTATAAACTATTTGGATGTACATTTATATAGGAATGAGAGTAGACTGGAGTCCATGATATATAAAAAAGAGGTAGATGCCTCTAGATACATTAATAGGGACAGTATGCATGCGCCGCATACATTCAAAGGGGTACTGAAAGCGCAACTAATAAGAACAAATAAATTGAATACCATAGATAGTAATTTTAAGGAACAAGCTATGGTAATGATTCAAGAATTTGAAAGGAATGGTTACCCGAGATATATTATAGACAATGTCTATGAGGACGTACTAAGGGGAAGAGAGAATAAGTATAAACCAGTTTTTAGTGGAGGAGTAGAGTTATGGGACATTGACACATGGGGATAATAAAGTAGTAAGATACCTCACTACATATAATCTTAGTACGAGTACTATACGAGATATATTAGAGAGAAACTGGCCTATCTTAATGGCTATGCCTGAGATAAGATCAATAGTAGGTGATAGACCAAGTTATGCTTATAGGAATTCGGAGACCCTAAAACAAAAAACTTTGTTATAAAGATTTTAAAGAAAAGAACAAATACCCACAAAAAGGGACTGGGACAAGAAAATGTTATAACTGTACTTGCTGCAATGATTTGTATGAGGGTGATAGTACTTATATACATCCAACGAGTGGAGAAAATTTCACCCTGGAAGCTTTGACAAGCTGTAATGTAACCCAGGTGGTCTACCTAGCTACGTGTGTGGTATGCACATCATTTTATGTGGGTAAGACCACCAGAAAATTAAGGGAGAGGATCATAGAGCATAAGTCAGATGTAAGAAGGAAGGTATTAACAAATGCGTTGAGTAAACATATCATTGATGAGGATGAAAGGCATAGATTTAAATTTAGAGTTATATGTACAGTAAAGATGGGTGTGAGGAAAGGTGATATGAATAATGTGTTAGAATTAAAAGAATTTGAGTGGATTATTAGACTTCAGACTGATATGAGTCCAGGTTTGAATAATGCGGTTAGTTTAAAACCTGTCTTAATGAAAAAGCGGAGAGAGAAAGTTTAATTCTAATTTTATAAATGAGCAGTAACTGATTTTATGATGAATTATAAATTTGTATTTGAATATATATGCATATAGGGTAAGTTTTTATGTTTGTTTATTCTAGAAATATATGTGAATTATTTTATATAGTTTAATATGTTTTTAGATGTCCTAAATGTTTTACATGTATTATACTTTTAGATAGTAAAATTTTTCTTTAAAATTTAATTAGTGGTTAGAGTGATAGGCTGGCTAAAGCATGTGGTTTAATTACATCTCCTTTTTAAATGATGAGAAAACACAGTTACTATGTACTGATGAAGGGTGTGGACCCGAAAGCTTTACAATAAAGTGTTTGGTGTGTCAAGTGTTCATGGTTGTTTATCTTACATGGCAGTCCATTTGGCCTTACAGATAGTTTGCACAACATTGGTAGAGAATGTCAGGAATGGAATTTCACAATACTCTGCACTGTATACACTGTTATGTACTGTGTTTGGACCACGTACATAACTATCATACCTCTCAAATGTCCAAAGTTTTATGGAATGCCCAGATCTTTGCCTTAAATATTTCAGTCTGTTTCTTATAAAATTTGTGGTTTTCTGCCATATCACTGGGATGATCTCAGGACTGATGTCTCTAAATAATTACATACATCTGACTTTCAGACTTCAAATCCTTCAGAAAGAGTATATAAACACAAACCTTGTTATTCTAGCACATTTCTAAGTTTAAATGTTCAAATATGTAAAATCTATCCCTATTTCTGGGTCACTGTCCCCAGTTATGTTGGGTTTGTCCAGATTTCTTGCACTAAGACATTGAAAGGCATGGAACCTTATATGTTAAGCCTTGGTGATCATTGTGGCATTTGGTGCAAACATGCTAATTGACTGTGCTTTGATGGAAACAGGATTGCTATCCATATTGCTTTACATGGTTTCATGCCCAGCAACAATGTTACCAACCACGAATCTGCGTGCATTTAAGTTTAAACACATTGCACAGCATGCATATGTAATTAGCGCTGCTGCTCACTGCGCATCACCACTCACACATGTAAACTCCATGTAGGCTTTGCATAAAGCCTACACAGAGTTTACTGAATCTCAGGGATAGTTTTTCAAACTATTTCTATAATCTCACCTTAAAATAATAAGAAATTGTTATTTTACTTTAGCTGATTATGCACTTCCTTTCACCTGCAGAAGCATACCTGGCCACTGTTTCCTCTATTCTGGGAAGCAAAGTCATTGAATTTCATTCAGCTCTAAAGGACAGAAAATGGCTGTTACTAATCAGATGCAAAGCAAAAGGCATTTAGCCATCTTATACAAAACTAAAGATATTCAGAATGGCAGCCTGAGATATGTGCCAGACAAATAAAGTTTTATCTTTAGTCATGTAATATATAACTAAAGTTATGTATTTTTTGCTAGTAAGAACAAATAATGATGCAAAAGAATTCTAGTGAATACAAAAGAGCTTACTTAAATGTCTACATCTGGAATGGTGCCATAAGCAACCTGCACAATCACAGACCGCTCTTATGATTGTGTTAAAGCACTTACTACTAGTTATTGCATTTTGCATCTCAATGGTGATTCTGCACTAAGTTTCTACTTTTGTCCCAGAGCCAAAAGCATGCGTGGAAGCATGTTTAGAGAAAAATATATGAAATTGGCAGACTTTTAACATTTCTGTCTTTACTGAAGAACACAGAATCACACATTCATTCCAAAATGAAAGTCATGTATTTAACTTTTAGCTTCTGCTTAGGACACTGTGTCTGCATTTATGACAGATAATGTGAGCTTAGGAAAGCATGTCAGCATTTAGAATAGATGATATTTACATGAGATAACAAGTCTTCATTAAGGTATGATAATGTGGGCATAGAGAATTTAGGAGATCATGGCTGCATTTTAAGATATTCACTATATGTTCAGAAGAGCATGTATGGATTTAGAACATCTAATGGAGTTTGGTTTACATATAATATAATATAAACATAAACACACACACATACACACACACACACACACACACACACACACACACACACACACACACACACACACACACACACACAGACACACACACACACACACACACATACACACACATATATATATATATATATATATATATCTACATGAAATTTTCATCCATGAGCTGGACCACGAAGACAAATGCAATGCATAACAATTTAGAAAAACAGATCAACAGGCATGTAACTGGTAAGTGAATGGAAACTGGAGTAACTGGAGAAAAAACAAACTTGATTTAGAAAAACATGTACACTAACAACAATCAGCATTCAGTGGTCAAGACTGAACCCCCAGACCCTGAATCTATAGTACATAATCTGACCATTTATCTACCATTCAGATATGATACTATTTTTCAGAATGCTGTACAGCAAAGTTATCTTTATATGTATCTTTTGGGTGGCAGGTTGAGTTGCAAAGATTTCTCTACAAACTGATTACCAGGATTTGTCTAGTAGCCCAGGTATTGAAGTCGCAAAGATGGAAGGAGGGAGGGGTAATTTGAATGACTGATGGCCTACTTTCATCACTTGGCAAGCGGTAGATGTTTGGCGGTGCCAGGCAGCATAGAAATATTCCATGATGAGCACACCAGTAGGTGTCAGCAGTAGGGATAGCGAGTGGAAACATGTTCATTTCATATTATATGGCAGACAGGAATTCCAGGGCAGATTGTAATAAAAAAACTAAACCTTGAAGACTGACATTGTTGTTATCTTCTGCCCAGACTTTGGCAAATAAGTAGGATGGTGTGAATAAATGTAATCTTCTCCCAAGAGGTAATAATAACAGGAGAGAACAGAATGGATATAGGTCATTCACCTGAAAAACATTTCTGAGAAGAACATTTAGTAGGGCTGAAATCACTAAAATGACATTTTTAACATCAAATCTCACATTTTTGTCTGTGTGTCAGTAAAACTTCCCAGAACACCATGCTGGAGAATCTCCATCCCCTAGCACATGCACACAACTCTCACTTAAATAAAACTAACTCCAGATCCTTTGTGGTTTAAGGAAAATTATGCAATGTTGAAGGAAAAATGTTGTTTCATTCATTTATATTGAACTATTGGTCCTCAGAGAAGTAGTCTGTGTGTAACAAATGTGTGTCTGTAATTGCATTCTTGTGATTTATAGCATGTTAGTACAAGTCAGCCACAGTCAGTATACTCCGTTGTGTTTATATACTGTGGCAGCTTGTAATCAAGAAATCACAAGACATGACTAAGTCTAGGGTAAGATCATGGTGAAATGTGGGAAGGGAACATTAAACATCCAGATGTACATTATTTTATACTGAAATTGTTCAAGAAAGAAATCTTACCTCTCCTGTGAATATTTTAGAGCAGCATGTTCAGTGTAGAAGATAAATATTTGTTTATTGGTTTATGTGTGTATGTCTAAATCTATGTATGCATGCATTTATTTTCTTTCTTTTCTTCAAGGCCCACACCAGTATCATATCCAACTGAATGTGAAAAAGTTTTTGATCAGAAAACCTGCGAGTATACTGTTGTCAGAAAAGATGATCCAAGTGTCTCCTGTCCGGTTTATGGAGCATCTGGGAAATAAGTGAAATGCTACTTGGGACTCTTTGCTTTCTTAAGAATGAAAGTATATCATCAGTGATTAAAACTAATGATACAAATAGAGTGGCTTGTCAAATGTAATGTTTGGAGTATGACACCCAAAAAGAAAAAAAAAAAAAATCAGTATGATACATTCACTTTAGACTACAAAATTTACATCACTGTTTGCTGTTTAGGTCACAGGGACCCTGAATAACATGCAAAAATCTGAACATATTTTGAAATCAGGCATATATTAAAATATAATAACAAAATTAACAATGTGCCTTTTAAATATGTTTTAAGTAAAAACAGCTATATAAAAATAATTTATTGACATGTGATCTACATTTAATATCCTATTACTGAATATAATAAAATGCGGTTTATATTTCAATAGTGGGTTCCCACTTTTCTCTGAACCCCATTATGCTCTTTTTGGAAAACTAAATTTGGAGTTTCTTTTGTTTTGTGGAATAATATGGGCTTTTGTTGATTAGATGTTGTCTTATCCCTGTTAAACACTCTGAAACATTGCATCATTCATTTATTCAGTTTTATAAAAAAATAATCACATACACACACACACACACACACACACTCACACATGCAGACTCACACACTCACACACACTCGCACACGCACACTCATACACATAAGTGCACATGTACACATACTTGCACATGTGTCTTTTGGCATACCAATGGGAAAAGTTTATCCTGAGCTGGGAGGTCTACAGTGTCAGCTATGGTTGTTTAGGGGAAATGTATATTAATAGTACAATAAACAAATATTTATATATCTTCATTTAACAGATCTGTTTCTTATGGTTATCAAAAATTTATATGAGAGTAACTTATATAATTGAATTTTTAATTTAATAATGTAAAAATGTATGCAATTTGAATGTCAAATTCTGAGCTATAGCTTTAAATTAACCCTCCCACCACCAACAATGCCTGACCCTTATCATTTTCTGATCCCTTGCATCTCTCTTCCATTCCTCTAATTTCACAGTTTTCAGATTAATAAAAGTGTATTGTAAAAGCATGTGATGGGATCTGTTCATTGCATTCAGTCGTTTTATATCTTCACTAAGACATAAATTGTTAGCATTTTCCTTAACCACTCCTGCATCAAATATCATGACAGAGGAAATAGTACATGTAATTTTGTAAGATACAGCTACATGTAGCATCAAGTATACATTATAGCCCTGGGAATAAGTATTCATAGAAAGTAGCATCAGGAGCTTCTGACTGGTGGAAAACATGAGCACAAGATGCCAATTGGATAACTTTTAAATAAGGAAGTAATGACCAGGAAGGGATGACAAAGGTTATGTACAAACTTAATTATATTAATCTCATGTTCTTTATAGGAATCATTACAGAAACTTGAAAGAAAGTATTCTAAATTTTTGAAGAAGGCTTGCTGCAATACAACAAAATGCTGAGTGCTCGAGTGACTCAGCTAAGAAAATGGAATCCTGTTATTTGAGCCTGCACCATCCAGAGGTTGATGTCATAGTAACAAAAAATTTTGCACCTGCTGACAAGTGCCCCAGTCCATGTTATATATTTGTTACACTCTACATGCAGGGAGTCTACAAGGATATTTCGCATAAGGGAACTGCTGTGATTATTTTATTTTATAGTGCCACATACATGAAAGTACACAGTGCAGATATGGGCAGAATCTGACAGAATATTTCATGTTTATTTATGGTGACTAAAGCTAGGTGCCATACCTAAAAAGCAAAAAGTAATCAACGAGAGACTGTTATCTAGTTAAGTAACAAGTCAGTGTGCCTAATATTCATCAAGAAAGAAAAATTAAAGTCAGTCAGGATCACATTAAACAGACTCTCTTTGTAGGTTTGATTAAATTACCCTACACAGAATAATTTTAGTCAGCTTCAGAAATCATTTTTGCAGGGCTGATTTTCAAATAACTTGGATCCATCTGTCGGAGATAGCGTCCATGCAGTCTTCCAAGTTGTATTCCTGTAAAAATAAAAGGTACTGCTGAATGTTAACAGTGGAGTCATACACCACTACCTCAAATGACCCATCCTATTGGCAGTATATAATTGTGAAAAGCAACAGAGCTAAGACTGACCCTTTATTTGTCACATTCAACCACTTCAGAATTCATTGAACCCTCATCTTTATTATTCTACATTTTATTATATAAAACATGTTCTTCCTCATACTGCCCAGAAACTCTGAACTAATATTTTTTTCTATTTACTTTCCTCCTGCTAAATTTTCATTTAAAGTAAATGTCTGCTAACCAACATTCATTGCTAAAAAAATTGCTAAACCATGATATTCTCTACAGTGGTGGAGTTAATGAGCATGAGATAAGCTGTGCTATCCTGCATAGATATTATATGATAGCTGCGGTGGTGCAGAAGTTAGTGTTGTCACCTCACACCATGACGTTCTTTGGTTTGATTCTTGGCTGGACTGCCTTCTGTGCAGAGTCTGCATGGCCTCCCTGTGGTCAAGTGAGTTTTAAAAGACATGGAGTAGGCGTGTGTGTGTGTGTGTGTGTGCGCCTTCTGTGAAGGTTGGGCACCAGGCTGCAACCTGACACTGTAAAAACCCCACTGCCAATCAATCTGTAGACCGGTGATCCACTGTGGCGACCCCTAATGGGAGAAGCCAAAATACATTGTTATCCTGCATAGGTATTATATCATAGCATAACAATTTTAAGCCCTCTAAGTCCCACATTACAACTATAAAATGGAGAGACTCCAACTTTAAAGCAGCAAAGCTTATTCGGGTATCGCCCTGGTAGTGTTTTACCTTTGGAGTCAGTTACTTAACAGAAACTGCATGGCTTAGATCGATAGCATAGGTGGCCAGGCAGGTTTGGCACAGGAGCAAGATTTAAAACTGAAACCCGATAATCTCGCCTATTTATTGGCTTAGGACTAGGAGGACACTGCAGTAATTTATTGACAGAATGCCTAATTTCAGCAGGTATTCGAGACTTAACAGTGCATACTGCTTTTCAATAGTCAACACTGAGACTATAGACTACTCAAGTGAAAATGTGTGTGGAGTAAGCTATGGAACATGAGGGGGAAAATGACATATACATTTGACTTGCCTTAGAGTACTACTTGTCAGTGAAATGAGTTTTAGGTGAAATTAACTTTAGGTGATTTGGTGTCAGTGAAATGGTCTTTCAGTGAAGTGAAATATATATATATATATATATATATATATATATATATATATATATACACATATAGTGATGCCCACCACTGTTACCAGTACATGGTGGTCACCAATATGTGTTGTCCCCAAGATGGACCAGTAATCAAGGAGCCTGAATCCTCACCACTGACACTGGAGAAGGATGTGCACTTGGAATACAAATGGATACACTCAGTATTTCCAGATGCAAACCCCTCTGCCTCAAGCACAGTTTTCCTTAAGAGCACACAGGGAACAAACTCAGACTGGGGTCTGGATGTCTCTACATCTGTCTCCTTCCAGGTCCCCAATAAGACTTCCCACTGGTACACCTGTAGGGTTCGGTCCTCAGCCGTGTGTCCAAGCCAAGTCCTCCAGCACCATCTCTGTAAATCCAGTGCACTGTGTCCCTGTCCCAAGCAGCTGAAACATACTCTTTAAGATTTAATTTTCACACATACACACACTCACCTGGGAAAGCCTGGCAAAGATTACCTGCTCTACCAATTTGCCCAGACTATAAGGTAGATTTACTGCCACCAGTCAGTTACTCTAAGACTCTTAAAAGGGTGTCCAATTATACTGTGCAATATTAATACTAATACAAATGGTAATAGTTCACCAAGATGGCTAGGCCTTTTGGAGATGTCCACACAGTGTCACCAAATAAATATAAGTACTCTCAAAGGTTAGATACTTTCTATAAGGACTAGCCACAACAAAAGTTTTAAACAAATTTAATAATAAATAAAAGAATCAGAAAATCCTGAATAAATATTTACAGTAAACCACAGAGTTCAAATCACAGAAAATATTGAAATTAACATTGATGGATAGACTCATACAAATAAAGAAAAACACTCTCTGAACTAAGCTTCCCTATATTCCTGACTGATATAAATTACTGTTCCTTAGTTAAGTTACTTACTACTGCAATGTGAGATGCTGTGGATGAGGGTCTTTCTAGTCAGTCTTCCCAAAAAGAATACTCAATATTCTGAGATTTCTCTTTTTAATATCTAAAATATAATTTCCAAGAGGGCTGGAGGAATGACCTCATCTGGTCACCTGAGTTTAGGTTCCTGCAATATTCCCTTTTGAATCTGAGACAGGGATTTTGCACAGACAGCCACAATCCACATCTACATGTTTATGGCAGTACCTGGGGCTTCCTTTCTTTTTACTGAGCTAATGAATAAAGGTTCTTTCCCAGACCCAGTGTCTCCTGTCCTATTCAGCAGTGTGGGGTACTGTTTTAATGGTTTAATAGCTTATTTACATTTCCCCTATTTTTCTTAAAGTTAGCTTTTGCTGTCCCAGTGTCCTCTATTAAAACATATACATTTAATTCATTTGTAATAATACATGTACATTTCTTTTCATTTCAGCAGGGTGCATTGCTGATACATTTTAACACAGGCAAGCCTCACAAATGCATGTTCAGCGCAAGCATCTGTACAAAGTAGTTTGATATACAAATGAAATACAGTTTTAATACATTTGTAGCACAAGCATCTTGTATAAATCAGTTTGATATTCACAGGACATATCATTCTTTACAAAACTCCATCTGGCTATGTTGGCATTTGGCCATATCATCACAAACACACACACACACACACACACACACACACACACACACACACACACACACACACACACACACACACACACACGCACACACACAAACACACACACAAACATATATATGTATATTTGTAGATAGATAGATAGATAGATAGATAGATAGATAGATAGCTATTTGCATATATCCTGTGGGCCTCCATTACAAGAGGTTTAAGGTATCACACAGTGAAAATTCTAGCTTGGCTGTGTTCTTCTTGTAGTAGCTAAGCAGATAGATAGAAACAGGCTTGTTTAAA
This sequence comes from Protopterus annectens, assembly GCF_019279795.1. Lineage (NCBI taxonomy): Eukaryota > Metazoa > Chordata > Ceratodontiformes > Protopteridae > Protopterus > Protopterus annectens. The sequence continues at coordinate 1,402,425,450 of NC_056743.1, read as the reverse complement.
AAAATCTTCCTGACTGTTTCCTTCTTTTTATAAGGGAACCTTATTATATAGCCATGAAAGTCACTATGTAATGGATATGTCAGTTTTTGTATTATTGATACTTGTTTTTAGTATTACATTCCCTGATTGTGTGTTAGATCTCCCAGTAGTGAGTTCCAGGCAGAGACTTTCAAATAGACCTACATCAGACAATGTCGTGGTGACCAGGCAAAGATCACACCTTTTATGAAATGCAGTGTACTAGCACTTTGTGAAGCCTTTTTTAATAGCCCAGTTTCTCCAACCCTATTATTTTTTGCATTAAAATATCACTCCACTTTCTCAAATTGTTTCAGGTTGCTTGATTAAAGGCCATTAAATTTAGCTTTGAATTCAGTAATGATCTTTCTGAAGTGACTTGAATGTCCTTTACAATTAGATCACCTGCAGAATATGCTTTCCAGTCTTTGGTAGATATACACTGCCCAAAACTTAAACTGTTTGATATCCCACTCTGTGTTGCACCAGCCCTATGCTTTAGCATATAATGCTGATGAATAGCACTAAAGATGTTGCTGTCCATAGCTGGATTTCATGCTAATTTTTCCAAATAGTTTTGACTAGCACAGTCAGTTGACATTTCATCTTATTTATCTGATGCTGAACAATTTACCTATTTAATGGCTGGTGGTTAAAGTTTCCCGTAAGAACTGTAATTTCATTGATTTTTACATCCCTGAGTTTAGTCAGTAAACATTCATCGTCTGTAAGTGACATAGATGGTATAAAGCAGATTTCTACAATATTAAAATTCAGTACCACTAATATTAATTCTTGTATGCACATTTCAATCATGAATTGTTGATTTTTACTTTTATATGTTCTACTGAAACACCACCACCTATCCCTTTGAATCTGGAACAGTGAAAGGAGATATACTCTATAATTTTATGAAATATATTCTACGTCTTTAAAATTTGTTTCAGTAATGGTGCACATGACAACATTTTCCAAGCAACGTGAAGCTTCTAAATCATGAGTTTCATCACTGAGATTTCTGTTTTTATATACATATTGTAACATGTTTGGATCATAGTATTATGCCTTTAAGTTCAAGGGAAGGTGACTTGTGTGTGGCATCATTCTCATGGAGCTGTGGTCAAACTGATTTATATTGACATGTAAATTGCCAAACACTGATATATAAAGGAGGTAACATGTAAGCAGAAAGAGAAGAAATGAGTTCCTCGTTTGAAGACTCGACAAGGGTTAAGCAAGGACTTACCTGAGTGACCTCTAGACATAAGCGTTCAGCAATCCAGTTAAGGCCTATTTTGAATGGATTCATTATTATTTATCAATTGCTAATTATTTGAAAAAGCACTGAAAAAAATCACTGAAACCAACTTTCAGGAAATAGGTCTTTAATAAAGTAAATAAATAAATAGTTAATAGTTAATTTAAATATGGAGCTTGCCCCCTGCATCCTCCATGTGGGGGATATAGATAGATAAATAAACAGATAAACAGACAGACAGAGAAATGGATGCCAATTCCACAGTCAAACAGCAGTGGAAAATGAGAAGAGTTTTTCCAAGCCCATTTTGTATCTTTCTGATGATGTCTATAATAGACAAAAACTGGATGCACTAGAGATAAGTACTCAATAACATAGAGCAATTTCATTTCTCAGTTGCTCCAGTGTGCTTTTTGTTTTTATTAAGCTTGTAGGTATCACATATCGTTTTTTCTTCTTTTAGTTCAAGTGCCCAGTATCTGTACTTGTGCACAGATGTGTGCATTTGCATGCATGCACACGGACACTCACACACATAAACATGCACACAAACACACACAAACACACACACACACACACACACACACACACACACACACACACACACACACACACACACGCGCGCACATCAAGGATCCTCTCCCACATCTTGCCCATTATTTTCCTTTGTCATGTCAATTAGACCAGTTAATCTAACAAAACATTTGAAATATATTGAAAGTACATTATAATAAGAGCAACAAATACAATGTGATTGTTATTGAAAGTGTATGATTTTGAATGACAGAAAGTGCTGGTGCATTAACTTTCAGTATGGTACCTGAGGTTTACATCCATGCTGTTAAGTGCGTTGTTTACTAATGGCAAAACATTTGGATGCACCAAAAGGTTCAAGATGTGGGATAAGAGTTTGTGTGTGAGTTTTTTGTGGGTTAAGGTTAGAGGAAGATTTAGCATTTTTCATGTGTGGTTTTCTGACGTGAATGTGTGAGTTTTTTGTGTAGTGATATTTTTACTGAAAGGGTTTTTCATAATGTGCTGTATAGGATTGGGATTAGGGTCAATGGTAGGGTTAGGGTAAGGGTGGGAACATATAAGTATGGTGGTACAGGAGTTCAAGTCACCCTAAACAGTGTGGCTAGTTCCATTTAGGCTGTAGAGTACTGTCTGTCTCATTTTCTTACCATGGTAACTTTTTAACACCTTAGGTGAAATCTTCATCCTATCTACTGTCAGAATTCAACAATCTTTCTGTAAACTGGCTGACCTACACTACCAATAGTCAGCATGCTCAGCATGCTTCTTTAACATTATAAATGTCAAGCTCTTTGTTCAAATATATAATAATCCTTTTAGAAGCTGTAGAACCCTTGATCTTATCCTCACAAATATAGTCACTTCTTGCATTCGTCTATATTTATAATCTTCTGTTGTCAAATCAAATAATAAATTAGTGATGTTTTCCCTTAAAACTGATTGTATTCATTCTGAAAATACCTCTGTGCTTAGAGACTTTTTAAAAGTAAACTTTCTTCAACTAGTAACCATATGAAATGTCAGGACCCACTTCAGTGAGTCCTGTAAGTCCAAGATGGCGATTTCTCAGAATATTCCCTTTTCTCCAATGTAGGACAATCTCAAAGCTGACACACACACACACATATATATATATATATATATATATATATATATATATATATATATATATACACACATATATACGGTTCCCCTTCACAAAGTCAAACGGCCACAATCTCAAAAGTCATATGGTCGAGGCCATATGCTCAAAATTGTGGAAGCTCAACTCTGTGAATGGGGAACGGCATACAGTGCAGAATGGGAGATTTCCCTTTCTGCGCTGTAGTGCGATCTCGGAGTTGGAATAAATAAGTAGCAGGGGTGTGGGGGGTGCAGGGAGGCTTACCCCCCTGCAGAAACACTTTGTTTTATAACTTTTTTTTTTTTTTAGCTCCCTTTCATAAAGTCGAGCTTCAGAAACTCAAGCATATGGCTTCGGCCATATGCATTTCGAGTTTCTGAACATTCAACTTTGTGAAGGGGAACTATATATATATATATATATATATATATATATATATATATATATATATATATAAATAGGGTATAGTAGCAAAACACAAGTTTAAAGGAGAAGAGTGATCTTCAACATTTCTGAATTTTTGATCTTTTTTCATTGAGTCAGCATTAAAAGTTTTGATATTTCAATAATGAGTCTCTTCAGCTACTTGATGACATGAATAAATTCTGCCCTAATCCACCTCTGACATACCCTACTGCTAAAGTGTCCGCCTACACCCTTGACTGTTACTCCCACATAAATAATTGCATTGATAAGTCAGTCACTCTCTACACCAACTATAATAAGAAATTTATAAACAAAATTCCTAAACTGTAATACCTATATAAATAAACTATATAACAAGAAAAATAAATCACTTGATGCTTGTAAAATTTCCTATTTACCTATCTTAAGGGCACACTTAAGTGAACCAGTAAAGTATTTGAGGGAACAATTAAAAAGCTCAAAGCTGAATATGAATTAAAAATAGCCACTGAAGCCAAAAATTACAGCAAGTCTTTCTTTGCCTATATCAGTACTTTAGGAATAACACTTAGCAATGTTTTAAGGTAGTCCATAGCAATACTGTCCACTATCATCTAAAGGAAATAGCTAAAATCCAAGCTGACACATTTAATCCAAATTTTACCCTACCCACCGTTACAGCTATTGCAGAGATTCCATAGTCCAAGACACCCTCTATAATTACTATGAAACAGGTCCTTCAGTCTTTTCAAAAGGTAGGAATACTTCATTGGTTAGCTTTGATAATGTCCCATGTTGCCTGATTATATTTACCAAATATGGCCAATCTGAAGCATTCGTTAACCCCTTTAATCTAAGTCTTTCCACTGTTTATTTTCCCAAAGCCTGGAGGAAAAGCCATTGCAATGCTACTACATAAGGGTGACCCAACCACAGATCCTTGTAACTATGGACCCATTAGTCTCACTAGTCTCATGCATAAAGCTATGGAATTAATTTTCTCAGCTTTCATTAAACAGGGCATTGAAAATCCCTAGTCCTCATCAATTTGACGTTGTGAAAGACAAGTCCTGACTTTTTAACTTCATTAATTGCTTTTAAAAAGTTAGGAAACAGTGGATAGCAGTTATGCCGTACATACAGCATCTCTGAACCTGGCGAAGACAATTGGCATTATGTCCCATGCAAGCATTATCAACAGACTTGTAAATCTGAGTATAAGTCCGTATGTTTTTTAGTGGATTGCTAACTTTCTCTGAAAGAAATGACGTGGTTAAAAATAGAGGTACCACTTCTGAAAGAAAAAATGTTACCAATGGTATACCATATGACTCAGTGTTTGGCTATCACCTGTTTGGCACCCATTTTTCCGACCTACAGGCCAACACTCCCTGCCTATTATTATTTAAGTTTGCAGATGACTAAAAATTATTTGATTTTACACTGTCTCATATTTGCTGCAGTATGGATCACACTATGTTAACAACTGTTGTAAGGACAATTGTCTCAAATTAAAAGTGAAAACAAGTAGTATAGTTTAGTTTAGTAAACAAACCATTTTAATATTATAACCTATAGGTGACACACCCATCGAGTCAGACACTGTCATATGGGATGTAGTCACACTTGTTGATAATTCCTTATCATTTGACCATCATGCCTTCACAGTAGTTTGGAAAGCTTTCCATATGGTTCATCAAAGCATTTCCTTGAGACCCAGCCAAAGATGTTATAATTATTCCCCTATATTCAACCTTCATCAGACCTGCTATTTGATATAATGACCCTTTTGACTTGTATTTGGCTAAACATACCACTCTACTTGAGGTCTGTCACATTATAAACTAAAAAGTTCAATGTCCTCAAGATCTTCAGCTATTCAGGTATGCAGGCAGCACTTTCTATCTATACTTGGTTTCTTTCAGACTCTTCTGTGGTGGTATGCATCCAACATTTTGAGCCATGAAAGATCCAACCTTCTTTAATTTCCTATTCCTTCACAGAACAAATGGTTCCTCAAGCACCCAGTTAAATAATATCTTATTTACCTTCTTTTAGTGTCTCTCTTGTCCATTTTTATTTTAAATATTCTTATCACTGTACCAGACACTGCTTAGCCAACTATTCCACACCATTTGAAAATGAGTTGTTTCTGTAATTTATTCCCAAGACCATGTACTTATTTGAAAGTTAAAGTGATTGTCCATTTCTTATGTTCCTCTTTTTTATAGTCTTCCTGGATCTGAAATGCTTATCTCTCTTTTCTATCCTCTCCTTCTAAGCATGCTAATTATATGTGTACACCTTCTCCTTTCTCTTATCCTGTCTGCTCCTCTTCACCCTTTCTCTCCAGTGCACTTGTATTATATCATACTTTTCCATTTTTTACAATAAAACTACAATTGCACATTTCATGTCTTTTGGGTCTACATGTTTGTCAGTCACACTCCACATTGAAGTGGAGGTTTCAGTTTCCCCCATGTGGATGTCAGTGAGTGAAATATCTCTGTGGCTACAAGATTCCTTCCAGGGACCAGCCTTTGGCCTGTCTGCTAATGTAACTGTCATGCATTCTTACACCATAATCTTCTGCTTCCCTATTTACCACAGTTAAAGTCATAACTTCCTTCTTCATGCTGCTTCTTCAAACCCTTTATTTCTCCCCTGATCTTTGCTTTGTTTCTGTCACAGTGACATCTTTACGATTTGGTTATCTCGTATACTGCTTCCTTTCCATCTATGACCTTGGGCCTGTTGCCCATCCGCTGGTTTCTTCCAATCACATTCATGTGATGCTTTGGTTGATGTGCTCTCTTCTGCCTGTAATTACTTTTGGCAGCTGACTGGATTCTGTTTTACTGTGATTGAAGAAAACAGAATCCTGAATCCTGCAGCTTATGCCAACTTTCTTTGAAAAAAAATATCCAGTGCTCAAAGAAGTGCACAACAAGCAGAACTTTCTACAGGGTCTAATACCCAGTGGATGTCTGCTGCTGCTCCCTATTATACGTGTTATAATCAGCTTCTGGTATATTCTGAGGCACTGACATTAATATGGTCTCTCACCTTCATTTTATACTTCTCTCCTGTGATACTAGACTCCCAACTACACAATCATTGTCAGTGGCTCAGCAAATAGCATACTTACCTTGATGCTAGGAAGATCAGAAGGCTATGAGTTCTAACCCCATAAGTGATGCATCATTTGAAATGTCCTCTATTCATGTAAAAGTAATGTAGTTGCAAGCACTGTAGCCTTTATGATATGGCTGGATGTCGATTGTTCAAAAGTATTTAGGCCAAATTTTCTAACTGATTAAATGTGACCACTAATAGTGTCACACAAAATGGCACATCTGTGGTTTTATATGGTGGACAATTACTTTATTACATATTTTAGTGGAATATGTTTTGTCATTTAAAACTACCTTATTTCATGGTTGCAGGGCCACATAATGTTTTGCTGCTGAAGGGTCTGAATTTTGTGTATAATTTGGCCATTATGAGAACTGACAATGTGGATGTTTGTTGCAATGGAGGAAATATCTTTTTTTCTAGTTTGACTATCCTCTGATATTATAACATCCAGGACAGAACATAACAGCAATATTTTCTTGGGAGTAGGGATGTTTTCCACATTCTCATGCAAGATCTTGCATGAGAATGTGGAAAACATCCCTACTCCCAAGAAAATATTGCTGTTATGTTTTTTCTTGGGTTTATGGTCTGTTTACAGTAGCAGCCTCTCACATATGTAGTTATCAATCCATTGAATTTTCATCAAGATTGAATGAGTGGTTTAGTTTGTTTTCTTCTATGCTTGTTTTTTTTTTTGTTTGTTTGTTTTTTTGTTTTTTTTTGTTTAATTGACTTAAGATTCCTTGATTTATATTCCAGTAGTAACAAACTGTGCACCATTGAGGATGGTGGGGGTAAGCACACTCAAGAAGTACTACCTTTCTAAAAATATGTTGAAAGTCCAGTCTGCATGAGATGCTAGTAATTCAGGTAAAGATTAAAAATCCCACAGCATTTGCTGATGAAGAGAAGGGAGTTTTAATTGTGTGATGAGCAAATTCACTCTAGTTATTATAAATACAAGTTCAGATCCTCCATTAAAAGGGTTGGAGACATAGCAGAATGTATAAATCAACCAAATTAAACAAATAAATAATTACAAATATAGCATGGTAGTTGCAAGGATGCCCTAGCCAAATTTGGATTGTAAGTAAAAATATTTCCTAGCTATCTGTTCCAAAAGCATTTCTTACTCACTTAGCCAACAAAATACAGTAAATTAATAAACTAGCTAATTAATCAAGCAAATTTTAAAACATTTAAGCATAATATCAGATATATGTACTTAAATTAATAATTTAAAACCACTTAAACTAACATAACAAAATTACTGAAGAGCTCTGAACTCTGAAATAGATCAGATAACTTAAAATTATTTTCTTTATCAATAAAAGAAAGTATTCAGATACAAATGGCACAGTGTCATAATCACAGCAGAAGACTGAACTATGATGCACAAATTGTAGTTATTCAGAGATAGACATAGTGTGATCGCACTAGTGGGAAAAACAGAGAATGTATCATTGCAAATGTCCACATAAGGATATCCATATGAGTGTCAATATACTAATCACATTCATGACATATGCAAATGAGGTAAAACATGGAGGCAAAGATTCACAAATATATAAATGTATAAAATCAAGTAATTCAAACACTGTAATTGCCCAGTAAATGGCTGTATCAATGGAGTTAAGGTGCTAGAAGTAGCATCAGCTTTAGCTGATCAGCAAGTATTTTGTAGCTGCTTTGGGAGCCCATGCCAGTGATACTGGTCATTGGTACCCTCAATGTCAGAAAGATTCAATCAGCATCGGACATGCCATTAACTTGATAACTGAACAGTGTATCGACTGCCTATTCCAATAGAAACAGAAGTTTGTGTAATATAACCATCCTTGCAATAGGAACCTTTTGGTGTCTGTTAGGCAACATGCCTGAAGTGTCAGAAGTTCCTAGATGTGATGGTAATGCAGAGCTGGAATCCATAACAACGTATCTTGTCTGCTATTCCTTTCTCTTGGTGTCACTACAGTGCAATTTCTACTTTCTTCGGCATAATGTTTGCTCCTCGCTGTAATGAGGTCATGCCAACTGCAGCTTTTATTGTGCTAAAACAGCACTCTTTGCAAAGCTATTATACTAATGAGGTGATTTAGCCTGCTCATGTCTCAATCATGCCAATGATATACTGCATTATCATCTTTATCTTGCACTACAGAAACTGCTCCTGTTTGTGTATGAGCGGTCAAGAATGGTCTGTGTGCATGGGAAGTCTGGACATGCCAGTCATATGCTGCATCATGCTAATGACCATGGTCATCTCACAACCAGCTTAAATGCATGTCATGACCATGCACAGGCATGGATGTTATATATAGTGTGGACGCATGCTTTGCCTGCAGATATTAGTGTCACCCTTCCTCAACTACTAACCACATATATGACAGTACTATAGACAAGCATCACTTTAGTGTGCTACCTGTCAATGTACATCATACGGTGTCTATCACATGTGACATTGCTCCTGGATTTTACCTGGTGAATGGACATGGCCTTAACAGGATCTGAATCTAGCAGGGCTCCTGTATAGTGCCTCAGGAAGTACAAGACCTTTCTACACCTTCTGCGCAGGCAGTATATTGACTGTTTGCTAGAAATTATGAAGTTTTCCTGTACAAAATGGATGCCTGGCATGTGTTTAGCTGAGAAGTGTGATGGTATTGGCATCAGCTTCTCTGGTGAACAGTGCCAGCATAAATTTAGTGAACTGAAGAGGCACTACTCAGATCTTCTCTACCAGGAGGAAAAAGAGGTTAGGGACAGAGGGATTCCATGTTACAGTAAGATATATGTTTTTGCTGAGTCACTGTAGAGTAGGCCTGAAAGGTATAGCTACATGCCTTGGCTGTCATGGGTATGTAACCCTCATTAATGTGCTTTTACTGTTTTGCTGTGGAGCAAGACATTGTAGAAAACAGGACTGCCTGCCAGAAAATGCAAGTCAAGCTCCCCAGACAGCATGGGAAGCTTACTGTCTTGTTTGGAATTACTGTATAGCTATTCTCAGAGCTATAGCCAGTTTATCTGGCACCCTTGCAGTTTCCTGATCTGGCACCTCTATCATTACTAAGCTGAGGACCACAAAAAATACCCTTTTGCTCTGAAACTGTAGCAAATCACTTGCTGCAAATGTAAAAGTGGCTTACCACAGTTAAAAATACCATACACAAAACGCGTCAGCCATGAGCACAAATGCAGTTTTGGCATTCAGAAATGAGTGCTGATACTATCCCCCAAATTTACTAAACTTCCATGCAGGACTAGCGTAGACCTGCATGGAAGCACCCGTTTAGGAGCAGGACGGCAGCATGCCATGCATAGTAATGAAGGCACGCTGGCTGAGCTCCTAGGCTTACACGGAGTGTGTACGAGTGCAGGGGGCATGTCTGAGAGCAGAGCTCTCAGAATAAACATGCCGCTGCAATGTCGAACAGCAAAAGCTGTTAAGAAATGAGTGAGATTGCTCACAGGTGTCCTCATATCCCCACCAACAGACCCCCACATGTACAACAGCAACAGGACATATAAATTAAAAGAAGAAACCCATCTATATCTTTTAAAACCCCGATTAAAGCTAACCTTAGGTGTGTGGGTGTGCCCATCGCTTAGCTACAGTTAATGTAGCTGAAATAGCAAAGGAGGATAAAAAGCAGGATATGTGCAAAGGAAGCAGTACAGCAATATTGTAGTGGGCAGAACATTCGCCTCATGAGCAGTCAATCCCGGTTCAAGTCCCACTGCCATACATTTCCATGTCAAATCACTGTTATGATCAATATATTTAGTTGTATAACCTAACAAATAACATATATGTGTAAACTGGAGTAGTAAGCAGTGTAATGAATGATAACCCCATACACCTGACAAATCCACCACCTCCCCAAGAACCCAGTAGACTATTACTGTTGAAAACAGAGCAGTAGTAAGGATAAATAAGCACGAGTAAGCAGGTGCACGTCTGCATGATGGGAAGCAGTGCTTACACAGAGTAAGCAATAGTGAGGCCAACCATGTGTAAGCGGATGTCATCGGAAGTTAGGAGTGCTTACCATCGTGCAAACCTGCTGACAACTGCTTCAACCACTCCATATCCAATGGGCCTCATTCTGACCAGCAACAAACTAAACAGTCCCTGCAAGCTCAAACCCAGGAGCCTGCACACCATAGGCAATGTGATTTACCACTAAGCCACCGCCGATATACCTAACCCTGATGTTTCCATAAACATAGCATCCAGCAATACCATTCAACATTACAGGATATGTAGCTAAATATGTAGATGTATGTGTGCATGTATATATATATATATATGACTAAATAGATATATACTTCTCCCTCTCTGTATTACATATGTATACATATATAGACATACATATATATATAAATATCCAGATATAGCTATATACATATGTAGACATCCATACATCTATATGTCGTAGGATATATATATATACATATATATAAATATAACTAAAATTAACCGCACTCAAATAAAATTGAACGAAGAGAAGAAATTTTAACTAAGAAATGAACTTTGTGACAATAACAGCATTCAAAAAATAGTAAATCACACCAACAACTCTTGTAGTACTTTAGCACTTTCGTCTTATTTATTATCAAGACTTCTTCAGAAAGACATGTTTCATAACTGTGAACAACCGTTTTCACTTCCTTTAAATACATTAGTTCTAGCGGCCATTTAAATTAACAACAGTTCCTTTCCAATAGTAAAGTGTGAACAGGCAGGGTGCTGAGTGCATTTTCATTAACATTACAATCGCAGTCACATAAGGTAAATTGGTTAGACAGTAATAGCCTTGTGGTGCCCTGTGCATACTAATAGGGAACGTGTGTTAAAAGGGATTGTGTGCAAAAAAGGGGATTGTGTGCAAAAGCAAAAAAAAAAAAAAATTTTATTAAAAATATGGGGGAATCAGGAAGGATGAGAGTCATGCTGTGATCATTCTAATATAAACACGTAACTTATGAGTCCCTGTCTCCAAAGGTAATTAAAGAAGGGCATGGAGAAAGGTGGAGGAGTCAGGTAGAGAGTCCTACTATGCTTGGGTATCAGTGTGTGTGTGTAGAGAAATGTGTGGGTATGCCACCTGATGGGGGAGTGGGAGGAATATGGTGTGGACATCAGGGGGGGCTGTTAGGGGGCTGCCCATAACAAGGAGTGTGGAGCATATGAATAATAGAGTGTCCCAGAAGACTGTCAGTGCGGATGGTACCGCCCGTGGGCTGGTTCGGATGATATCACCCCTTGAATGGCTGTATGAAAAATGAGACCAGGGGGGTTGTTGGTGGGCTCAGCGGGGGCTACCTTAGTGACTGGGAGCATGTGTGTAGGGGGTCAGGGGGGAGGCAAAAGTCAGAGAGAGAGAGGAAACATTATAGTCACTTGCACAGTTGTAAATCCATGAACACATTAAGTTCACTTGCACAATTCTTCAAACCCACTTGCACAATACTTCAAACCCTATCACATTTCAATATCTATACCATTTAAGTGCACATTTAATGTTCAGTGTCTCGTTGAGACCTGGATAGACATCAGCTCTCAGTTCTATCTGCCATTTTAATTCCCGGACTTGCAGGAATGTGTCAATGTCCCCTACAAATTCTGTTATTTTTTCCAGTGCTCTGAATTTGAATCCTGTGAAGTTTGGGCAAATAGCACTGTGTTTAGCCAAGGCATTCAAACTGTCCTGTTTGTGTATTGCTACAGTGTGTTCTTTAATATGGCTGTTCAGCTTTCTGTTCATTTTGCCGATATAGAAATTTCCTCAGTGTTTGCAGAAAGCACAGTAGACTACATTGTTTGTGTTGCAGTCATAGTGATCATATAGACTGACAGTTCTGTTGCAGTGCGGGAAGGTGACGTTGTTGTATTTTCGTATGTGTACGCAGGCAACACACTTGCCACAGTCAGACTTTCCAGGTTCTGTAGATACTTCGCTCTGTGGGGATGGGCTTTTATTCCTCTCAAACGCACCACCAAAATAAGAGGTTCATTTGAAACAGAAGTTCGGGGAAGTCCCAAGTAACTTTGTCAGACCTTTTTCTCCTTCCAAGATGTTCCAATTGTTGGTGAGGACCTCTCTGATTCCAAACATATCTGTGGAAATTGGAAGGGGGAAACTTGACACCCAGTCCTTTTTGTTCGGTCCGTTCTGTGCCCTTGCTGTGAATCCCTTTTCCAGGATTGGAGGGTACCTGGAGTGTCTGTGCTGTATGATCTCTTGGAACAGGTTGTCCACTAAATACTCTGGGTATTTTCTTTCTAAGAACAAGTTTCTGAGGTAAAAACCTTCCTTGATGAAAACCTCATCCCTAAAAATGAGTCTGGATAACCGGATGAATTGTCCTTTTACAATATTCATTTTCATGAAATGGGGATGTTGGCTGCTGAACTCTAGATAGTTATTCCGGTAAGTGGGCTTGTGGTAGATGTTGGAGTCAAACTGTCCACTTTCTGGGTCTATAGTGAGGTGGATATCCAGGAATTGAGTGGTGGTTCCGATATGTCCTACCGTGAGGGTCAGAAAGTCCAGACCCTGGAAAAGGGTTTCCAGAAAATTGCTCAGAGAAAGTCTGTCCCCCTTCCAGACAAAAAAAGGCGTCATCAGTATAACGCCCATACATTATGGTGTTGTTGAACCCGGGAAGTGATTCAACCTTATCCATTTCCCAGGCACTGAGGACTAAGTTCGCATATGCCGGGGCCATTGTGTGTGTGTGTATATATATATGATCCATGGGTCGAGACAACATACATGATGAGTTCCGAGAAGTGGAGAGTGGGCAGTGTGTAGTGATGTGGCTAGACCTGACCTGCACCCAGAGAAAGGATGATTGTTGCGGAGGGTGAGTAGGTGGGCGGGACAATGGGTATTAAATTATGGGTCGAGGCATGCTAGTGCTGGATGGAATGGTTCTAATCGGACTGCCTCATAGATGTAAGCAATAGTGTGAATTGGGCAGAGCATACGCCTAATGAGCAGGCATTCCTGGTCCGAGTCCCACTGCAGCACAGTCTATTTTACATGACAAATATGACCACAGAAACTGCCAATGGGGGTGTGGGGGCTCAATCAACATATGTGTTACACATACTGATATCCCCCCAGCCAAACAGGTGAAACATACAAACACACAAACAAAGTAAACAAACCACTGCTTCCCAAACCACAGGCAGGATACAACCAGTGAGGGAAACACTGTGGACCCAATAAGTCTAATCTAGAAACAAAGACAAGAACGTCCCTTGCGTGACAACCCAAAAATTCTTGGGTATTTGGATTTCCATCATTGCACAGACTCATCAAGGCAGGGCGCATATGTACTCAGACTACAAGGTTTGGAAAGCCTGATGATTCATGGGTCAAGACAACATACACGATGGGTCCCGAGAAGTAGAGAGTGGGCAGTGTGTAGTGGTGTGGTTAGGCCCGACCTGCACCCAGAGAAAGGATGAGTGCTGCAGAAGAGGAGCAGGGGGGGACTATGGGTATGAAATTATGGGTCGAGGCATGCAGGTGTTGGATGGAGCGGTTCTAATAGGACCACCTCGTGGATGTAAGCAATAGTGTGAACTGGGCAGAGCAGTTGCCTAATGAGCAGCCATTCTGGGTATGAGTCCCACTGCAGCACAGTCTATTTTAGATGTCAAAGCACATTATAACCAATGTTGCTGTTGCAAAACTCACTAAATAACACCAAATAACACATGTTTGCAGCTCCCCACTGTGGGCATGTAATCCATTCTAATTGGCATCACAACTTATTATTGTTGTCCTCACACCCACCCAGGGGTGTGAGTGTCCAAATCTTCCTCCAAATTCAGTGTATATGCACAGCTGTCACTGAAGAAAAAATGGCTAGTTGTGGACCTTCCCTTCAGCCTTCCTGCACATCCCTGGCTATTGTCCCTACTGTCTTTCCCTCTTTGTGTCCCTTTTTCACCACTTACCTATCAACCCCTTTTTCTTTTCTTTTAAAGTTTAAAGTTAAAATTAGGTAACACCCTCTTCCCCAACTATATTGGCAACATTTGGAACTCCCTACCCACATCTGTCACCTCAGCTATCTCAAAGGACACATTTAAAAACACTTGAAGGAACACGTCAAGCACATTTGGATCTGCGCATGCTCACCACTTAGCTAACCCCCCCACCTTACACATTATACCCCTACATCAATTACTGAAACTAACAACTCTTTTTCCTGCCTTGCATACATATCCCAACATCCTTTAAACCTCCCCTATTGCTCCCCTACCAATTCCCACAACCTAATATACAGTTACAATGTCTCCCCCTCCACCTACCTACCTTCCTACTCCTTCACTATTCTCTTCTACTCTACCACACAAGTATGGAATAACTAAATCTTAACCTGAATACTTGAGTGTCTCCTATCCAGAACTGTTAAACTTGAATCTAACTTCACCTTAAACTGACCTTTGTCAACCTTCATACCTGACATGTAAACTTGAACTAAGCATGAATAATACCTACATGTTAACTTAAACTAAGCATGAATAATATGTTACTTAGCTATGTTAAGTCTGTTACTCTCTATGAATGTGAACACCTCTGTATCACTTGTAATGATTAGCTGAATTTTACTGTGGAGCTTTCCTCCCCAGGCCTCCGCTGAAAATGGACAAGCATCCAGTCGGAATTTCCCGGTCAACAAATGTAAATGAATAAACAAATTAGCATATGGGTAAGCAGGAGTAAGCACTTTTAAGCAGCAGTAAGCAGGTTTAAGCCTGTTTGTGTGGCAGTAAGCAATGCCTACACTGGTTAAGCAATGTAGAAGCTGAGTGTAAGAAGCCATAACCAGAGGTTAGCATTGCTTACCCGCATGCAAACCAGCACAAACCCGCTTACAATCGCTTAAAAGTGCCTTGGTCACTCTGTACCCAACAGATCTCATCCTTCCCAGCAACAAAATAATCTGCACTCCCAAGTTGCAACCCCCGGACCCTGCATACTATAATCAAAGTGAGTTACCACTAAGCCATGGCAGATAAACATACAACTACTGCTATCACAAACATATCATCCAGCACAGTCATTCAACAGTATAGGAAATGTATGTAATTATGTAGATTAATATGAGCAACCATTTGTACATTGCTCAAATACAGTATTTCAAGCAGTCTATGTGTATCATAAAACAGTGCCTGTCCAGTCATATTCTGAGAACAGTAGTTTTGCATAATACTTAAGAGAATAATAAAAAACAATGCACGTCGAGGAGGCATGTGGGCATGCTTCTTACACAGAATGTCAAACCTGGGACGTCATTTCCGCAGAACTGGGAGATGAGGCTGGACAGGTGTGTGAGCAAACTGCTGCTTCTCAAACCCCTGGCACGATGCTACCAGTGGGAGAAACAATGTAGACCAGCTAAGTCTAATCTTGACACAAAAACAGGTGCATCACTGGAGGGCCAAACCAAAAATTGTGAGTCACTCTGATGTTTACACCTGTCTCGGAAGACGAACAAGGCAAGACTCGTACGTATGTGGACTAAACGGATGAAGAGCCTGAAGAAGCTTGGGTCAAGACAGTATACTGGATGAGTACTGAGACATGCAGAGAGGACAATGTGTGGAGGTGTGGTGTGGCTGGGCTAGCAACTGGAGAATGGATGGTTGCTGTGTACGTGGAGCTCAGAGGGGGGGGGGAACCATGGGTATGACATTATGGAAGAAATATGCAAATGAAGCAGCACAGCAATAGTGTGGTGGGCAGAGCATCCACCTAATAAGCAGGCATTCTTGGTTCGAGTCCCACTGTAGCACAGTCTATTTTACATGGCAAAGCATGTTATAACCAATAGTTTTGCTGCAAAACCCACTAAATAACATATATATATATATAGATATATATATATATATATATATATATATATATATATATAACATATATATATATATATATATATATATATATATATATATATATATATATATATACTGGAGTACTGGAAGAAATGCACATGTGAAGTATCAGTGTCAGACTGAATAAGGCACTAGTAAGCAGGTTTAAGCACAAATAAGCAATAGTAAGCATATGTAAGCACTAGTAAGTGGGCTGAAGCCCGTTCGCGCAGCGGTAAGCAATGCCTACACTGGTTAAGAAAATCTGAAGCTAACATCCTGTAAGCAGATGTAACAGCAGGTTAGCAGTGCTTACCTCTATGCAAACATGCTAACAGCTGACTAAATGAGCCTTAACCACTCAGTATCGAATGGCCCTTGTTCTGTCCAGCAACAAAATAAATTACCTCTGCTAGAGTCAAACACAGAACCTCAGACACCATAGGCAAAGTGATTTACCACTAAGCCATGTCAGATATACATAACCCTGATGTATTCAAAACATATCAACCAGCCCAGTCATTCAACAGTACAGAGAATGTATTCCAACATGTAAATGTATTTGTGTGAGTAAATATAGTAATATCTAAACAGATACAACATATCAATAGATGTAGATACCTCTCTCTCTCTCTATATATATATATATATATTTATGTATATATATATATATATATATATATATATATATATATATATATATATATATATATATATATATATATATATATATATATATATATATATATAGCCACACATCTGTAGAAAGCAATAATATATTGACAAATACAAATATGTCCACATGCACTGTTAATGGGGTTGAGATGCCCCAAACAATATGCGTCATGTACAAATAGGCATACCCCCCACCACAGCCAAACACGTCCACCCTGCAATACACTAAAGTGTTACAGATCACATATGCAGGACCTGACATGACAAGTGCACAACATGTAAACAGTACTACAACCCACCTGCATAATGGCAGGCTGGTATTGGTAACATATCATGCAGTACAGTGTGGCTCCAATAGGAAATGTAAACTATGGAAGCTATCAACATCCCCATGATACATATACGCAGAAACATATGCAGATACAGATATATATATATATATATATATATATATATATATATATATATGTAGATATATATATATATATATATATATATATATAGATCTACATGTGACTACACAGACACATGCAGAGATATGTACAGTAAGATACATATGTAGAAGGTGCACACAATATGGAACAGCTACTATGCCTACAATTAACACCTTAACAACTGGACACTGTATGGGCCACCCATACAAATGACAATTGTTCCCTGCAACACATGCCCACAGAGAGGTCATAGGATAAAACACAACACACAGGTTTGCAGAAATGGATAACCTTTATTTGTGTACAATTACAGTTTTATATGCCATGTATTATAGCTGTTCAGACACTGACATCCATATAAACAGAGCTATGCAACTGTGAAACAGTTATACTAATACAGTAATCTGGAAAGGTTCAAAACTGTTGCTGTCCAGGTCAAGCCCTTCAAATTGTACAATAGTAAAGGCAGACTGGGCCACAGGATACCAAACTATCAACAGTAAGTAATGCAGGTGTATAGTTCAGCAGCCTCTAGCTACATTCTGTGCAAAATCACTAGGTGGTAAAGACTTCAGTTGACCAAATGGGATGTAACTCTTACATAACAAAGCATAACTGACACCATCACAAGCACACTGACAAACAGAACAGTCTGTATGGCAGGAGGCAGTAAGCCTGCATTAACCCAATTTATGCAAGTAATGTAAATATAGGTTAAGTGTATTGTACTATACATCCAGATACCTTAAGGCAGCTCATCCCTGATACCCCCACATTTTGTAACAGCCTAGGTTATTTATGGTGCATCCCCCCTAGACTCAATAATGCAGGGCCATATACCACTGTTACATACACTGGCCTCTGGAGTGCATAAGGACACACATGTATTGTGTAGGTGGAGCCCACACATATATGGCCTCAGCCCCACTGTATGTATGGGGGATACAACAGCAGTGGACTGATGGCAGCAATGACAGTGTGATATACTCACAGTCCACTACAGAACAACCCATGACAGCATGTCATATGTGCAAAGCTTGGTATGTAGGTGGAGGACAGAGGCTGGAACACAGGCCCATATGTGGAAAACTGTTGCCATACACTAAGTTATTCGCTGGTGTTACAGGATAGTATGCAACATACCCTTAGTCAGGGAACTGAGGTTAGAAACATAAATGGATGTAGCCATGTACTGATAGCACTCAACGCACACACACTGCCAGTGAAATATCTGACAGAGCACCTGTGTGGTGGACAGACAAAACATGATAGGCACATCTCTGGCCAAAAAGAGGATAGACCCACAGCTGAGAGCTATGAAGACAGGCTGCATTCCAAGGTAAACTAGTATGTACACACACACCCTGTAACACCAGTACTATACAAAGCATAACACAACTCTACTCACACTCTGTCTGTAGTTCTGGAACCTCCTACAAATATATAGGTGGCCTGAGTGTGCCAGTTCTCCTGTAAGAGGTATTGCTACCTGCTGTCTGTAACACTGATGCCCACACACAGGAAGGATGTCCATTATGCAGGAAAAGTAAAGGGACCATGCCCACATGATGTAGGAATTTATAGTAGGTGGTTGCCATGGCAGTGGCAATTGGAAGTACTACACAGCAAGCTGCATGCAGTTAGCAAGTGGAGGACACTGTTTGGTGCAGAGGTCATCACCTGATCATGTGCATGACCTACTAAAGCCAGGCTGCAATCTGTTCAAACCAGCTCCATCCATTTACTGGAGATAGAGGGAGAGAGAGAGGAAGAGAGAAAAAAAATACAAAGCTCTTCAAACAAGAAGCTGAAGTCACAGGCATTTAGCCAGCTGTCATTCAACAAGACATCATTCCCACAACAGGTATGTGAAGTATATATACATGAAATAGAATGTATTACCTGGTCCATCATAATGGAATGATTTATGTGTGCAATCAGGTGTTATTGTGATGATGTTCAACTGAAAAACTGCTATGGACAATAGTGGTTGTCCCTGTGGGTAGTGGGCCATAGCCATTAACTGTGCAGGTCAGCATTGACAGACAAGATGTAAGCCATCATAGTGTGTGTTGCATAATAGGAAGTATGTATATTACATGGCCATTAGCTGGTGGTGGAAGTAATGCTATTATGATAGACATGTGGGAGCCACAGCCCACCATTTGCAGGATACTCAGGTGAATCTGTAATGTAGCATGGCAGAATGCCATAGGTGTGTAATAGGGTTACCTGCAATTGGCTCCTACATATACCACCTAATGTCAGGCCATGTCCGTATGTGGCACCTGTTTGTGTTGTAGCAAGGCAGAACACTGCAGCTGTGCAGGGAGGTGTTGTGAGATTGTGGAGCTGATGTCTGAATGTCCCCACATATAGGTATGCATATGTGTACATATGTCACAGATGTAATATCTAAGGATAAATGTATATCAGCATGTATGTACAGAAATAAACATACCCATGTGTAGACATATATATGTGCACATATATATGAAGTCACATTTATCTACACACATACAGATAAATACCGATATGCAAATGTCTACATCTGTACAAACACACACAAAAACAGATGTGTATGGTAAGACATGCCCCCTATATCACTACCACAGTAATGTGTGCTATGTGTGAGGCAGGAGTACACATAGTAATACAGACAGATATCTACAGCTGGCAGTGTGTGCACCATGGATGGATATGTCACATGTTAGTCCCATACTAGCATCACAATGCTCCCACCTGTGAAGTATGCAATGGGAATATGGGGAAGTATGGTAGATACACACATGGAGGTGGTCAGGATTGGTAGATATAGAGGACAGTCTACAGGGATGGTATGTGACACATGTGGTGGGTAAACACTGTGGATGGTGTGCGTAGTCTGAAATGTGGACACCCCATGGTTCCCAATATGGGCACAATGGGAACAAGGCTCCCACCAACTCCCACTCACAACAGCAGTCCACATCCTGAAGATGCCAGGTCTGGTGGCTGAGCAGGAGGAGCATGTTGGCCATGTGAATATGTACTGGGTGCCTCAGATGGCTGTAGCACATCCCTCATGTGTCTGTGGAGCCTGGTATAGAACAGACCCTAGACCTGAGCTCAGGGGACAGGGACATATTGGTGTGTGCCCAAGGGGGGGGGGGGTGGGCCAACATCCCCTGGGTGGTTCTACCTGATGGTATGGCTGTAACAGTACATGAGGAGGCCCCAGGTTGGCACACACTTTTGATGTGGCCAGGTATCTTGGTCAGATGGGTGTGGAGAAGTGGATCAGCTGGCCAATGGAACATACACTAGTTATTGTGTCACTGTCATAGTACATAAGTTAGTAGTAATAGTGTACACAATCCCGGTACATGTCCAACAGCATGCATAGAACCCCCCCCCCCTATAAAACAGACTGTCAGATGTGCAGCAATCTCAGAGCAGCCATACCACTGGCATATATGTAACCATAGTGGCCCTGACAATGGCATGCAAGTGAATAGTCCATAACAGGCCGGCAATGTTAGTGTCCACACAGGGGACATGGCTACAATCACATAGCAGAAGGTGTGGTACACTACACAATCTGTCCAAATGGTAGTTAAGCTGTAGCCATGCCTAATGAGTTGTGTGTATAGTCAGTTGAAGCTGATATGGTGGGGAGTGACAGAAATGTTTAATGTGAACTGTGGTAACCTTGCCATATGAGATGCTCAGGCCTGTTCCCATCCTCATGTTTTTCAGGCATGATGGCATACATCTGGTTGCCAGCATATTCCACAGAGGAGAAAGACATAATAATAAACCACCTGGTGTTGCACTACCAGGTTCTGTTTGGCAGGACAGCACAGAAACAGCAGGAGTGGACCTCTCTGTGGAACAATCTTGTCCACAGGGTCAATTATGTCAGCCTGCATAACCGCAGTTATGATCAGGTCTGGCATCATTGCAGCGACCTGCTTCGCAATGCCCGTTGGCTTGCTGCTGCAGTCTGGGGGGATCACCTTGCCACGGGGGGGCCATGCCATCCATTTCCCCCTGACATGTGTGGAGGAGCTCCTGGCCAGCCTCATGGCACCTGCCTGTCCTGAACACCATCAACCACTGGACTCCTTCATGGAGGTGGGTGTCACCCACACAACAGCTGAGGAACATGCAGGTAAGGACACAGGGCACATCAGTAGACCACTGTTGTGTAAATATCCATAGTGGTACATGTAGATCATGCATATCTGATATGTTATACAAATATTGTGTTGCTGCATTGTAGTGATAAACAGATGTCCAGATGTGGTTGTATTGTGTGAATTTATAGTTTATGTATGGTAGTACTGCACCCAGCCTGTAGCAGTGCCACAGCTGTAGGCACTGACATTGCATCTCTCACCCACTTATGTAGGTTCCTCCAGGGTAACAGCAAGGCAGCAGCCTTAAGCTGGTAAGTATGTCTTATGTAGATGCATGCCAACACACCGGACATGTAATGGTGATGTAATATTCCATGCAGACATCTAACACACCTACCTTGAATGCATGCTGTACATGTGCATGTATTGTTGCTGTGAAATGCATGGTCTCACAAGGGCGAACATTATGGGGTATTGAAAGGGTATGTCACACACCTGCATGACAACTAACATCCTGTCATTGTGGAATGTATCCACAGGGGGTAACATACTGTTGGTAGTCACGGCCTACAGTAGCGACATGTTCTGGACAACACCCATATACAGTGCAACACCAGTGTACATACCTCTAGGGCAATGCCAACTGCTGCTGAGATACAGTATGGCATACGGCATTACACTAGTCTACATTATCATCTGGGTCTAAGCTGCAACATGTGGTGCACAGTGTATGGGACACTGCAAGCTGAAACATATGTGTAGGGCTTACCTGTCATGCATCTGCATATATGCTGGGGGGGTCAGAGCATGAAACACTAGCACACTGCAGCAGGGATCCTAAGGATGGTAGGAATGGCTCTATCTGCATATAGTCAGGCCCAGGACCTGCAGCAGCAGTAATCCTACCCACAATGCAATAGTGACAGCATTGTGTGAACACCATGGGATGTGCACATGAGTGGACCTTGAATTATGCAGAATAGGGGGACATGTGTAGGGTAGGCTGAACAAACACTGGTAATTGTGGAAGACCCATGCTGGTATACCCCTGCTATGAGCAGTGACTGCTGTAGTACACACAACAAGAGGTATAATAAACCATCATGATAAGCGTGTGCACACACATCCCCACATGGTGTGTATGCATTGCAGTCAGCAGCCGCACATCTACTACAATCTATAGAAACTCCATGTGAATGTACAGGACATATGTTACATATCGGGTGTGTGTACAGCTAAGATCTGCAGTGCTGTGGTCCCATGCCAGATCACGGATGTGTGTGTAAAAGCAATAAAGGTGTGCACACCCCCCATAGCCATGGTATGCTCTGATGGCTGTCAGTGTAAGCATTTCTGCAGTAGCCATACTTGGTCTATTGATGTTGACAGCTGTAAATCAGGCATCTGGGATTCACCAATGACAACAGTCCACATATCATCACAGGTATGTGTTGCTGAAACACATAGGGGCTGTGAGAGGTACAGCTAGCATAACTGACACAGTACTACACATTCCACAATGGGTTGGACACCTGTGAGTTGTGGGGCACAGTACATGGCAGGGTGCAGAACAGGTGCACATCAATTATGTGTACATGGGTGCAGAGGTATCCAGGTGAAGGGGCATCACCTAGTGACAGCACATGCATCATACACATGTATACCACTGCTAGCATGGTGTGAGTATAGCTGAACTGCATGCTGTTCTGTACCATATGTTCTGCATGTTGGCAGATGGGTAATTGGAGGACTGTGCATACGATCATTGTGCAAACTCACCTGTATGTGTATGTGTGTGTGCATCCTGCTGGTTAGTTAGTTTGCCTGCATGGTCACTCTGGCTAAGTGGTGGGAGGTAGATGCATGTATGATGTGTATGTGCATGTGTGTGTTTGTGTGTGTGGCCATCTATGCACATGTGTGATTGTGGGGTGTTCATTTGGCTGTACCCCCCTTTGGGAATGTGCAGTACATGGACATGGAGTACCACATTGCACACCAGGAATACCTGTCATGTACTCACAGGACAGCAAATAGTATAATATGGCCTGTAGCTTGGATCAGGCATCCAAAGGGAAGGTAGACACCAGGAACACACTTAATATTGCTGTCAGCGGAAAGGTCACCTACAGCCTACATATGCAGCTCTACAGATGCATTGGGGAAGTAATAGTCAACACCAGGGAGTGTATCCACATATTACAGCTGACACTTGATGGGCCAACAAAGCAGCATATCCGGCATGTACTGAGCATTACATACACATGACACACCAGAGGGAGCTATTATGGCTACAACATAGTAACCCACACATATCGGGGCCATGCACATCATTCTGGCCATAGAGAGGGGGCATACCAAATGACAGCAATAAGGCCATGTTACTCCACTACACACAGGTCAGGCAGGTAATATAGCAACTGGCCTTGTGTTATGGCCACTTGTGTGAGCATTTAGAGGACTGTGATGTTAATGAGTGGTAGCAATGTGTGTATGTTAACAAGTGTGATGCAGGATGGGTAACACATGGACATATATGTGGGGTGTCTGTAAAGGCATGGAAGGGTAGGTAGTACGAAGATGTGTGTGTGAGTGTGTGTGTGTGTGTGTGTGTGTGTGTGTGTGTGTGTGTGTGTGTGTGTGTGTGTGTGTGTGTACTGTTAGGCAATGCTGTACAGGTTTTAAAGTGCGGTTATTATTTTCCCCCACAGGTGGCAAGGTGGGTCAGGGTCCCTCCTACACCCAATCTGAAGTCAGTGTCCATACAGACACCAGTGATGATGATGATGATGATGATGATAATGGTGAGGTACAGGTGGAGTTGTCAGGGGCCGACATTGCGCCAACATTTGACATCCCCCTTTTAGTTACCCCACCCCTGCACACAGTTACAGTGCCTATACACACTCCAACACCAGTGGCCATAACAGAGGGACAGCTGGTGTTCAGTGGCAGTGCACAGGAAAGTGTGGTAACCATGCCTACTGTATCCAGTCTCAGCAGGCATAGTCGGATGTCTGGCAGGCTGCCACATAGACAGCTGTCCCAGGGTGCTCGTGGTAGGGCTGCTGGACATCATGCCCCTGGCATGGGCAACATAGCTGCAACCAGCAGATGCATGTTCCAGGCTGTAATGGCGGTGCAGGCACGTATTGAGCATTACACAAGATAGGGCCTTAGGCTGCAGTGGGTTGCACTTGCTACTGTAGGTGACAACATCCGTGAAGTGACGGCTACCATCCGTGCTTCTAACAAGCAAGCAGACAGATGGCATGATGATCTGATGGTCCTCATCAGCCATGGTGCGTCTGTGCTTTGACATGTGGTGGGGATGTGGCAACACCCGTGTGGATGTGGCCCAGCAAGACCAACAGCTGGCACTCAGCATGGGCGTGCTAGGACACCAAGAGGCTCCAGTAGTGGCAGTAGCAGCCCTGGCAGTTTAGGGGGTGTGCTGTCCACATCACACCAGAGCACAGCAGGCCACATGCACGTGGTCCTGGCCAGTCCCAGGAGGGATGTGGTACCAGCAGACAAATGTCATCAGCAGGTGAGAGTAGCACTTCAATGCCTGTACCTGCATGTGCCCGTGGAACCCCTGGCAGATGCTGTCCACGTGTCCATGGCCGGAGGCAGTGAACTGCACACCCTGCCAGGTATGGTCTGCAGCTGTCCATAAACACCTGTGTAGGGTAGCCACAAGGCAGAACTGTGTGCATGAATACCCACACACTGTGCAAACACACCTAGGGCACCTCATACCTACACACACCACATCACTTCAGCCGGCTCCCCAGAATACACCCCTCATCCACACACATGGTGTCAAATGTATGGCCCCCCATCAGCTTCTGGCAGACCAACACCACACCCTGTGCATACGATGATACCTGTGCCCCATCCCTGTCATCCATACCATCGATGCAGGGACAGGATGATATTGTACTGATGCAGACGGTGATTGTACACCAGTGTACCACAGTCCTGCAGTGTAACATGTTGTAGGGTGTAGAGTGTGAGGCATAATTGGCAGGTAGTGTAGCCATCCAGTAATGATGCCTTCAAGCTGTTAGTAACACTGCTTGATTGTGGTCTCTAAACTGATATGCAAGGGTGTTGTAGGTGTACATGTGTCAGCACGAGGATGCCCTGTGCATATAATGATATCTGTGCCCCATCCCTGTTATCCATACCATTGATACAGGGACAGGCTGATATGGTTCTGATGCACAGGGTGACTGTAGTGTACCACAGGCCTGCAGTGTAACATGTTGTAGGGTGTAGATTGTGAGGCATAATTGGCAGGTAGTGTAGCTGTCCAGCAATGATGCCTTCTAGCTGTTTGTAACACTGCTTGGTTGTGGTCTCTAAACTGATATGCAAGTGTATTGTAGGTGTTCATGTGTCAGCCCGAGGATGGTCTGAAGTCATATTGCACAACGGGGTATGTCACTGTGCTGACACCATGGCAGTGACATATCTGGGGTACAGTCGAACACATTTCACAGGTTACTATATCGGGTATTGCCTGTGCCATATGGACAGGTGGCCCGCTGAGACGTGTATATTCTGCAACCTGATGTAGACCCATCCACATACATGCACAATATTACTTGCCAACACTGGGACTAGACCCCTACCTAGCAATGTCATACTGATGTGCATGGCCTACATTGCACAAACACTGCCTTAACCACTCTATATCCAATATACCTTATTCCGGCCAGCAACAAAATGAGCAGCCCTTGCAGGGCATAAACTCGGGGCCCTTTACACGGAAGTCACAACACATGACCACTACACCATGACAACTGTGGGGAAAGCTTTTGTGTTACCAGTATAGCTGTCATTACCCAAATTGAGTGGTATCGAACACTTGGCTTTACATCCTAGATTGTGTAGTCCTTGTCATTAATATGACTGTTGCATCATATATGTTGTTTTATCATAATGTACACATAGCAGATACATATGGTGGTATATATGTGGGAGGGTATACGCAACCGTGATGCTTACTCATGACAGGGGTATGGTTGTACACATATAGGTGTATATATGTCTACATGTACATACACAGGTATACACATACATATGTCTGTATACACATCTGTATAGTGCAACATATATCTGGCCATGTGTACACCTCTTCATATGTACATATGTGTGCATATCTATACATATATGTATCTATACATATGTGTATATAGGTATATGTATATGTACATATAGATATGTGTATATAGCTATATATGTGTGCACATCCTATGTGTACAGATACCTAGTTATGTTGGGATATATAAACATATACATATATATATATATAGATATATATATATATATATATATATACACACATATAAATAAATATATATATATATATATATATATATATATATATATATATATATATATATGTATATATATATATATATATATAGGGATCCCATACATTTGGTCGAATTACACTTAGTCAAAAATGCTTCCAGGCAGTTCACTTCACTGAAAGCTCACTTGATTGAAAGCTCACTTGGTCGAAGTTAATTTGGTCGAAAATGGAATATAGCCCCTGCCCCACTGCAGTGCAACCCTGGAGTGAGAATATTAAATAAGGGGGGTGTGGGGCACACAGCCCCCCACAATGTGGAGTGTCGGGGGTGTAGACCCCCACATTATGCCAATATTTTTTGCTAAAGATATATATATCAATGCATTTCTAATGGATATACCTTCTTATAACAGTGAGTACATTAAAATGATGTGGGGGGCTATGCCTCCCACACCCCCATTGTGGGGGGCTGTGACCCCCACACCATCCTTATTTAAAATTCTCATTCCGGGATTGCACTGCAGTGGGGCAAGGGTTATATTCCATTTTAGACCAAATGAACTTCGACCAAGTGAGCTTTCAGTCAAGTGAGCTTTCAGTGAAGTGCAATGCCTGGTTTCATTTTTGACTAAGTGTAATTCGACCAAATGTATGTAACCCATATATATATATATATATATATATATATATATATATATATATATATATATATATAAAACTATAGGTGCATACATATTTATACTGATATACCTATAACTGCCACTATATCTGTAGATATCCATACATTTATGTGCTAATGTATCACTATCTGTATATGTGTAGACATATATTGCTCTGTATATGTATATATCTGGGTGTGCATATGTATATCTATGTACATATACATACCCATCTATATATGTTGATATGTATATGTGTAATTATATATATATATATATAGATATAGATATATATATATATATATATATATATATATATATATATATATATATATATATATATATATATATATATATATATATATATATATATATATATATGATTATATGTACAAATGTTCTCACCATATGTCCTGGACATGGAGTGTAGACCTACCCCAACCCCTATAGTCCCAACGTCATAGTGCAAGTGGATGTCAGGTATGTATAGTAGGTATATTGGCAGACTATTGCTGCTGTAATTGGGATTGTCTTCACAGACATGGTATGTGGGAGGTCACATCTGCTTTCCACATGTGTGCCATTGGCTACTGACAGACATCCTAAGGACATCCTGGTAAAGTACCACTGCTAGCATGTAATGCCCCCGTGGACTGCAGCACAGATATTGGCCAATATATGTGGACATTCTGAAACACTCTTTACAGTCCAGAGATATACTACGAACCCTTTAGTGCTAAACATGTGAACCATGCATGACAATATGGATGCTAACAGCCATGTAGATGGGTATAACACATAACAGCTGGTATACGTATGCCACAATAGGTTATGCATTCACACACCCCTGTCTGGCCTGACACATAACCACTGATACAGGGGTGCCACGGCCACATACTACCCATTAGATAGTGACATAGATCTGTACAGCATCCCACTGCTCTATCTGACATACATGACTGTTAAGGGAGACCTGGCAGCAGTACATCCAGCAAGTATCTCCATATGACATCTTACTGGATAAGTACACTAAGCTGCTAGACATGTAACAATGCACTGTGCAGGCTACAGGCAGACTGGCTCAACACTGGCCAATATCTCCTATGGGGGAATGCACATGTATCTGCATATATAGCAGACTCTGCAGGCATGTCACACCACAGGGTAAGATACACCAGTATGAAGGTGCATAACCACATCCAATGTGAACACAGCCACAGCCACATATGGTAAGCTAGCATACAAGTACAGTATATAGACTATCTGTTCAACAACATCCTCATATGTACCACTCACAGGCTAACCCTACATATACTGGGCTACTACACATTGCGGTCTGCTGTCTGTCTGTGGTATGAGACATGTGTGTGTATGGCCCTACAAACATGTAATCCAATAAGGTAACATACAGTGGAGCAGCATGTAACATCAGATAGGATGGAACCTATAACAATGACATCTACCACAGTCTGTACGTAGGCTAAAGAACATGTTCACAATACACACACTGTTGACATTCACCATAGTTACACAGACCTCAGTACTGTACAAATGACCATGGAATGTCATGGTAATGTCATCAAATATTACCCATACTGTACATAACATGTGCAGCAGTCGGATATCTCCCTGGCTTCCTATCAGATATGATGATACTAATGATGGTGTACAGCACACATGCACTTCTTAATGCACGACATATGTACAAAGGTTGACAGAGTTGCGGCTGGAAGTATATACACAGGGCCAAAATTGACATGTTGCTGTGATAACCTCATACATATACTATTGTAATAAGGTTTGTTGCAACATGTGTCCTATGAGGAATATGAAGTCAGTAACTGTCAGGGCTTTCACCATCTACAGACTGCAATCCTCACACTACCTTCTGCAGTTCACAGATAAGTGCTCGGTGGGTAACACATGACACCAAGGGCACAACACATTACCCAGTCTACAGATGACCCTGCAGATGTGGATTCCTCATAAACACAGTACTGACATGGCAAGTATTACAACATATAGGACAGCCATATCCACACACACACACACTGTTAAACCAACATTACTCCACAAGCAGTATAGCAGCACTTACAGTCTGTAGTCAGGTTAGGCACATCCCCCTCCTGTGTGTTGCCCTGTTTCCACAGTGTAAGTTGTTAGAGATAAATTCCCAATCCATCTGAGATGCATTTCGCCAAATAACAGATCTAGTTCCTGCCCACAGTGGATGTAAAGGCCCAACACCAAAATTATTTTCCTAGATACTGGAGTGTGCTACCATGCATTTGGTTATGGGAATGTTACCACAGCTGTTCCACATGCACTCAGCTAGAGAAGGACTGCAATTGGTGCAGAGGTCATCAGCTGATCATGACCATCACTTACAAAACACAAGCTGCTGCCTAGCAAAGCAGGTGTACATTGCACATCCACCAGAGAGGGTGTGGGCGGGACAGACAGAGACAAAGTATGTCAGGGAAGGTGTGGGTGAGTAAATCTTAAGCATGTTTGTGTCACACACCTACTATTATGGGGTTTCAAACACCTGACTGACTATGTATAGCTATCACATGTGCATGCAGTTATTGCATGCGCCACATAGCTTACATGTTGGTGAACTGTCCAGAAATATATGTGCTGGTGAGTGACATCTGCAACACTGTTGCGATAAAGTAGGTGTAGCACATGAGCCTGTCCACATGAACAGGTGTCAGTGTCAACACAGCCACACTCTGTAAGGGACTCCTTCACATTGCCACACTTGGCTGGGTAACGAATACACTTCCTAACCAGCTACCTTGCCACAATACAGAAATATATAGGTATCAATTAGCCTACAGGGGTTATCCTGGAGTTCTATGGTCTAAGGATATGTGACAGTGTCTGACATTAGACAGCATGCTTCAGTATGCCAATGGGGGTGGTACTGGGTGTGAATGTGGTCGGAAGCATCATACACCACACACACAGACACAGGGTGCTAGTACCGGTGTGCATGTGTGCTTTGCTTCATGGGTGTGTAGTGGTTAATGGTGCCAGATGGCTGTACAAGGCTAGGTGAGGGGTATACCTTGGCATCAGGCCACATGAGAATGATCTGCATTACGGCTAAGGGATGTAGTGTCTGGAATGGACCACACAGGTGGGGGTAGTATTCACCATGCAGTCTCCTGGGATACTATTGTGCATGGCCAGTGCTGTGCAATGCTTGGCATGTATGTGTTCTATATGCCATGACATGGATGGTGTTTGGGATGTGCACATGTCCCCCATTCATGTACAGTGGCATGTGGAAGTGTGCCTGGTTTGTCTGGTCCATGTTGTGTACACAGAATGTTATCATCAGATGTGACAGTCCATCCTCATGTGGCGAGGCCAGGTAATGGACAGCATGTTGGCCCTGCACCTACATTGATAGCATGCTACAGGTATTCCCTGGTGTCAGTGGCATCTGTCCATACAGGGCATGTGTGTAAGGCATGGTTTGTCCTTTGTGGCTCACATTTGATGGATTCACAGTTGTTGCAGGCATCCAGTGGGAAACATACTGAAGTCTGCAATTATGTGCCTATTGTACTAATGGACAGGGTGCCATGGCTTCTGTAGGCCACTGCATTCATACCATAGTTACTATCAGTCACCAGTATGCAGTGTACTACACACATCTTGGCTGTTGCCTCACCATGTGTGTGTGTATGAGACATGGGTTGAGAGTGTGCTCTGGGTATTACTGGGGTTGCTAACTGTGACTGCCTGGCCTTCATGTCACATGTATGGGTATGGATATGCACCACAGCCTCGCAGCTATTTCACAGCTGCTTTCCCTGTACAGTGGACATTGTGATATCTACTAGGGCCACCATATAAGAAAATTGCAAAACCTGCTACACATTGGGCCCAGATGTCACACACACACACTCTCTTCCCCACAGGATGCGAGGTACAAACACACACGTGCACACACACACACACACACACACACACACACCTGTCATGTCCGGGAGTAGAACCCCTCCCTAACTAGTTTATTACACTACAGCACTATGCAGTTATAGTACGCACCATGGTGATTACCTCAGCACTTCTTCCACAAAGGTGTATATCACATTGGCTGACATCAGCAGGATTGCCAAAGTAGGGCATTTGACATGTACTGAGTGTGACTAGCCTAAAATGCATTGCTGCCTACACAGAAAATGGAGCACACACGAAACATCCACAATTGACATGGGTGGGTATAGAACCCTACCATCATTTTGAATCACACTATAGCAGTACGCAGTTTTGGCACGTGCTATGGAGATTATTGGGCTACGACCTTTGCAGAGGTGTATTTCGGGGTGGATGACATCTGCAGCCTTACCAAGGTAGAGCATTTACATTGTAGGGGGTGTTCCTACCCTAAAAAGCATTGCTTTCTACACAGACAGACCCACACAGTTGCCAAGGCTGGGGTTAGAACTCCTACTTAAGTAGTTTATAACACTACAGCAGTACACAGTTACAGCATGTGCCATGGAGATTACTGGCCTATCATTTCCCCAAAGGTGTATTTCACAGTTGATGACATCAGCACACTTGTCAAAGTGGACCATTGACGGTTGTGGTGTCTGTGAATGGACTCAAAAGCATTGCTCCATACACTGATTAAGGAACACACACACACAAACATCCACAATTGCCATGTCAGGGAATAGATCACCTACCTATGTAGTTTATCACACTACAGTGGGACACAGTTACAGGACATGCCATGGGGATCACTGGGCTACAGCTTCCCAGAGGTGTATTACTAGGTGGATGACATCAGCTGCCTTGCAAAGGTTGAACATTTGAATTGTGGGGAGTGTGACTAGCCTACAAAGCACTGCTCTCTCCACAGACATACACACACAGTTTCCATGTCTGGGGCTAGAACTCCTACCTAACTAGTTTAGCACACTATAGTGGTACGCAGTTACAGGACGCACTATGGAGATTACTGGGCTACAGCTTCCCAGAGATGTATTACTGGGTGGATGACATCAACTGCCTTGCAAAGGTTGAGCATTTGAATTGTGGGGAGTGTGGCTAGCCTAAAAAACATTTCTCTCTACACAGACATGCAGACACACACACACACTCACACACAGTTGCTATGTCTGGGGATAGAACTCCTCCCTAACTAGTTTATCACACTACAGCAGTGCACAGTTACAGGACGTGCTATAGAGACTACTGGGCTATAATCTTCCCAGAGGTGTATTTCTAGGTGGATGACATCAGCAGCCTTGCCTAAGTTGGGCATTTAAATTGTTGGGAGTGTGACTACCCTTAAAAGCATTGCTCTCTACACAGTCAGACAGACATGCATACAAACAGACACACAGTTGCCAACTTTGGGATTCAAAGTCCTACCTAACTAATCACACTACAGCAGTATGCAGTTATGGGATGCACCACAGAGATTACTAGGCTACAAATCTCCCAACAGTGTATTTCACATTGGATGACCTCAGCGGGCTTGTCATAGAAGGGCTATAGGGAGGGTTGTGTGTGTGCATGGGCCATTACCCATTCATGTAGGGGTTGACACGCCACATGCTGACACACATAGGGTCATATTTTACAGGTATATGTATATAGTTGCTAGATGACTACTTCCTTGTACAGTCATGTTGCACAGCTGGCACGTGCACCACATGGTCTGTAATGCTGACAGATACTGATGGCTAGTATCTGCAGTGAGTGAAATCTGCACCTCATGTGTTTGGGACCCTTTGGCTGTGTACTGGGTGGGCCAGGCCTGGATGGCTCCTTGTCACAGTCACCCTCTTCCACACATCTATGTCCATCTACCTTTGGCTTATTATAGTGTGTTATCCTTACATATATGTCTGTATTCCTATCCACTATGTGTGCAAGGCATGAGTGGTGCATACTGATGAGTGTCTGCACTAACAACTGCAACTGCCAGATATGTCTGGCCCACTGGTGTTTGCCGACATGGTCTTCATGTGTTTAAGTGTGTGAGCATGCCCAGTATGACCTTTCAGTATGTTATTGCCTTACATTGCCTTAATTTCTCTAATTTCCCCAAGTGTATGGGCATGCCCAGTATGGCCGTCTGTATTGCATGTGTGGTACAAGTCCAGGTAGTTTGTACTGCAGTGCTGACCTTTGTGTTGTACACTAACAGGTAGCATACTGTCTCTGCAGGGTATCTATCGATCATTTGGCATTGACCGTTAACTACATTTCTGCATAGCGAGGGGGCACACCTGACTGTTTCTACATTTCTACACAGGATTGGGGGAGGCACACCTGACTGTTACTATATGTCTACATAGGATGGGGGGTGCACACCTGACAATTGTACACATTTGCTGGGACTGTACTGGTATGTCGGGTACTCAATTTCATTCTGTAGTCTTACCTATCATGCTGGCTAGAGGTATACCAGTGTACTACAGATCGGGACTTTGGTTGCCCTAAATATTATTGTCTGACTTCCTACCCTTCAGAATTAACATCCCACTGCCTGCCCTGCTGTGGTCTGTTTGTGTAGGCCTGGGGGGGAGGTTAACCATAGCCATCATTCTGGGGCCGTGGCACAGGCTCTGTTTGAGTTTGTCTACACCTGTCCTGCTGGCTGACACTGTTGCTGGATATGTGAACCGTCCTGACTAGCATGTGTAGGTCATATGGATACATGTGTCGCTCAGCACATTTCCTGCAGTGGGTTTTGTCACCGTGTTTAGTACTGACTACTATGGTGACTCCAGTATGTGTTATAGATGTCATGGTGCCACAATGGGTGTCTATTGTCTGCTGCCATAACATCCAGCCACCCAATTCCCTTGCATGCTCATATCCATACCATAGCTACAGGTAATAACACATTCTACTCCATATGGCAATTGGTAGGTTGATTTACTTACCTTGTGGGTGTGCCAGACTTGCGGATGGTGCTGGTGGGCTGCCTATGTCAGATGCACATAGTACACTCCCTATACATGGTTGAGCACAGATGGTGTCATGTTTGGCATCCCTTTTACTGTATATGTGAGTCAGAGAGAGGTGTCATTTCCTGGGTCCCTACTGTGTCAGTGCATGTGCTATGCGTTGCCTCTTTGCTAAGGCCAGGGCATACTGGGCACACCTCCTTCTGCCTACTGGGGCAGGCTCAGGTTGTTCCTCCTCCAGGTCACTCTGTGCCTCTGCAGGCCTTGGCAATGGTGGGGGGCTGTGTGGCCCTGCCACATGTTGTTCCTGCTGCAGCTGTTTCTACAGGATCATGTTGTGTAGCATAGCACATACCATAAAAATTTGGGTACATGTAGCTGGTGAATACTGCAAGGCTCCATCGGATGTGCCCAGACACCAGAACCGTGACCTGAGCATCCCAAACACACACTCTATTATATGTCTGACCTGTGCGTGTGCCTCATTATGGTGTTGTTGTTCAGGTGTGTGTGCATTTCTGATGGGTGTCATCAGCCACGGCTCCAGTGTGAACCCAGCATTTCCCACTAGGTGGCCATAGGGGATGTCCCCATTGGCAAATCTCTGGTATAGCTGCGTCAGATGCCATATGTGGGAATCGTCATAGTTTCTAGGGCAGCCTGCACACACATTCATTATAATGCCCTGGGCATCACATACGACCTGGCAGTTGATGGAGAGGATGCCCCTTTGGTTGATATAGGCCCTATCCTGCTCACCGGGTGGTGTTTTGATGCATATGTGCATGCAGTCTATAGCACCCACTACCCCAGGGTATTCTGCTATTTGGTGGAAGAGACGCATATTGCTGGTCAACACCTCATGGGTGTTGAGGAAATATACGTGCTCACTGGCATGTGCAGACATGGCATCCAGGAACTGGTGGAATACTCTGGATGCTGATGCCTGTGAGATCCCCATGATATCCCCAGTTGTGCTTTGGGAGGTACCTGTGGCTACTATACCTAGGCCTACACATACCTTGGTATCCACTGGGATGGGTTTCCCTAGGTCAGTTTGGTGTGACAGGTGTGGCCGGCACTGCTGAACACATTGCTGTAGGAGGTCCCTGTCCACCCTATAGCGCTCCACTATCTCCAGCTCATGTAGCTCCTGGCAGGTTACTCTGGATCTGTACACTCTTCTCCATCTCCTCACTGTGGGTTGTTTGGCAGCATTCACATCCCCACCACCCTCAACCTCTTGCACATGTTGTTCTATGTTGCCTGCTGCAGCCCTTCACATTTTGTAGGTTTGTTAGTTAAAATTTCCCCGCTTGTATACACAGGTGATGTAGAGTGTGGCAAAAACCAGAGGGGAAGGTGTTCACTTAGTTTATAGCAGTATTCTGGGCCGGGCTGGTCTGCTGCCTGTGTAATTGGCTGATTCTGAAACATTTCATCTGCCAGCTAAGCTAGCTCTCCTTGATTACCTTCCTACTGTTGTTTTCCCTTCCCATTGCCTTCCTGTTTAAGCCCGTGTGCGTGGGCTGCAAACAGAATGCTCAAATGTGCACACTGCTGCTGTTTCCTGGTTTAACCTCTTTTTTCCTCCTGTATGACCCGATGTGCAGCACGTACACCCGCTTAGGCTTTGTAAAGACTGCTAGGCAGGTTTAGACACACCCCCTAGCTTAGATGTGCTAAGCTAGGAGCAACCCTGAGCCACAGGGCTCCAATCCGCTTACAGTTTGCCTGACACACATCCCCATGATGTCACCTACTTCCTAGGCTTGCACCCAGCTATTCCTTCTTTTACACTGTTGGGACCTGCCTCACATCCTGGGGAAAACTGGGATTCACTATCCTTCCCCTCATTTGCATAGGATTGCCTGCTAATGCATAGTTACATGCCTCACACAGAGCCTCCCCCCTTAGCAACCACTACTCACTGGCCAGGTTGTCTTATGCCTGCCATTGACTTGCATGGCAGAATACTGATTTTAGTTAGAATGCTTAATTTAGGTTCGTTTTGTTATTTTCCCCTGATCTCGTTTGCATACAGCTGCCCTACGCTTAAACAGCCGTGATTGGCTAATATGAATTAAAGTTGATTTTTTTTTAATTCTTGTACTGTTTGCAATGCCAATGGCCTTATACTTGGCCATTGGCATGCTTATTACATGATATGCAGCATTTATTTGGGGCTGTCATAGCTCTGTTTTGGATTTTGCAGAAATGTACTCAGTTACTAACCGAGTACATTTCTGCTGATTGCACTAGTCCTGCATGGACGGTCGCAAGCTTCCTGGATTGAAAATTCATCTCATCTGCATGGATTTCTCCTGCAAATGGGGTGATTTACATACAAGGGCTTCATCCATGCAGGATTAGTGCAAGAGCCCTTGTAGGTTGTTCCTGGATCGCATGGCAGACATATTGCCTGCTTCAGCTCCTGCACCGATCTTGCACGCTATGCAGGCTTTTGAGAATCTGGGGGTATATTTGCATTTATGGCTGAAGCACTTTGTGTATGGCATTTTACTGCACCACTGCACCAACAGGATCACAGTCTGGTCCCTAATACTGTTGGCTCTGGACAGCCATCATCTATGCCTACCCTGTATTTGCCACTGACAGTGCTTAACATGTTTTCCACATCACTGAGATCTTTTTTGTTTGCATTTTTATTTTTTTCAACATTGTTTTGTTGCACACTGGCATTATAGATTAGCTTTTCATCCATTTACTGTACTGTTGCCCTAAACTGTTCTACACATACTGCATTGGTTCCTGTGTCTTATCTCTCTGTTTTATAGTACTGTATTCCATTAACATTGTTTACATTGGTCTGCTGACTGTTGTTCTCTTTCCAGACTTTGTGTTAATAAATTGTAATACATCACACTGACCATTGCATCTGTGTTCTGTACTGTTTTGTTTTTCATTTTTTTCATTCCATTTTATAATTATATGGCTTTATTCATTATTCTGCTAGATCAGCAATGGAACAGGAAGAGCTTATGCAGCTGTAATGATGCTGTCCACAAGCCACCTCAGCAACTGTTGAATCTGTAGCAGTCCCCAGGCCTGCCTGTCTGCAGAGTGATGGTTTACCCTGTGAAGGGTGACCAGAGTCATTGGTGTCCTCTGTTGCTAATTATCCATTGCAAGGTTTAGGCTGCTCATGAGGGTATAGCAGAAAAGGGTCATCTTTGGTTACCTGGCATGCAGATGGGCAGCTGGGTGAAGACTGAAGTAGACCAGCAGCTTTATGCCCACATTAACACCCTGAGCTGCCTCCTCATGAGATTAGTAAGGTCACACAGTCAACCACCAGCACTGACCACTGGGCTACCAGCCGTAGAGCCTGCCCTTGATGTCAACTACAGAAGTGACTGCCTTCTGGGTAGGTTTCCTTAAAGGGCTAGCTTGATAGGCTGATTTTTTTCTTTCCTTTTTTTAAATAAATCCTGAGGGCCATAGCACTCGGTATGTGGAGTAAATTACAGCAAATGCTTGCTACAGTTTAAATGTTAAAAAAAAAAATTATCAAAGCAAAAAAAAGTACTGTAGCACTCTGTAATGGGTATAACAGTTTAAAATAAAAAAAAAATCTGAGCAAGGAGGGTTGGGGCAGGGAGCAGAAATAGAACCTGATTGTTTCCTGTATTTCAGGTGTCCCAGGTTCCTGATTACTTTTTTTTTGCCCTCATGTGTTTTTTTTTTTTTGCCCTTCCATTGAAGAGCTGGGGAATAAAGGTAGGAGACGTGTATCTGGTCACATGCCGGACTGCCAATACAAGAAACAGACCTTTTTACTACTGAGAGCAGCTCCAGGTGCCACTAAAAGCAGCCATACCTCTGACTGTTTGGTTGCATATCTCCGTTGTCACCCCTCCATTTTGTGTTAGAACCTCCCTGTCTGTCTTTATAGTATATTTTTTGCATGCTCCTGTTATCATCCATATGTCCTCCTTCCTATTCATTCAATCCCCATGTTACCTTCCCACTATAACTGCCTGATAAAAAATGGTACTTGTCCCACAAAAAAATAATAATGCCCTTCTTCCTGACTTCCCCATCACTTTTCTCTTCCCATTGTCCTTTTTCTGTATTTCTTTACTTGCTCTCCACCTTTTGATTGTCTTATAACCTCTTTTTATTCCCATTCATGGAATAAAACCAGTACACACTTTACTGTGGAGCCCTTGAAATGGCTCTTAACTGTGCCTATATAACAAATATATAGTGCTTGGATGGGTGCTTGAATATGCATTGTGTCAAGCATTTGTTTGTGTTTCAGATGTTTAGTGCTTTAATGCATGCCTTAATATGTGTGGTGTCAAGCATGCTACCTGCCTGCTGGAACTCTTGGATCACAGGATCTCTCATGTCATGGTCCACCTACTTTCACAGGGATGGCCATTTACATGACTGTGATGCTTCATTATGCAGCACTAGCTCAGGCATGTTCCCTGTATGTCATTGCATATGCATACCTATTCCTTGTTGGTCAATGAAGCACTATCTTGATTGCACCATTTAGAACAGCTTGGTCATGTTATGCTTTTGTTGAATATCCCCATAAGTAACCATCATTTCGTTATTTATTAACAGTGTAAGGAAGTCTAACAAACTTAAGATCATGACTATGGATTTTTTTCCATTTGCTAAGAATCAGTGTCTTACTTGATGGATACATTTCTTTTTATGAATTTTATGTACTATTCCATTGTCTGTTGAAGAGTTAAATGCTGGAAGGATGGAAGTACTGTATTGTAGATTATGCACTTGTTTTCACAAAGGGTTCAGTGTAAGATGCTATTATAATGTACAACCCAAAGAAGTTAACTTTTTTGTTTGCTCTTATTTGAGTTTTTTTTCTGTTGTGATACTAAATCAGATGTAGCATATGCTACTGTGGTAGTAGATTTTAAATTGACATTCCCTCCCATCCCTTCTTCTTCAAAAATATTCTGAATAATCTTTTGCTACAAAACATTGGAAGAGTATTCATAAACATTAGTGTAATTTCACAATCAATCTTGCACCAAAAGCAAGAGTATCAAGGTAGCAAGTCTTACAACCATGTTGTACTATGAAACAAGAGGCCAAAAGTTGCAAAAAAATGGGTATGCAGATTATGGTATGATCACATGGAAATGATGTGCAAAATGGCAGGCAAATGAAGATGTACATTCTTATGGATTTATAATGGCAAACAACTGAAGATACGGCAAACCAAGTCATGACTCAAAGTCATATGTGGCAAATGGAGCAGGCATTTGCATCTGAGACTAAAGGAAAAGTTTAGGCCAGAAATGTTGGTATTCCAAACAAAATGTTGACAGCAGCAGCTACATTCATGATGCAGCATATATTAACCAACAACGTCAGTCTCTCAGGTAAGTCATGACCCTATGCACAGCCGAAAAGCATACAGATGGAGGATTATCTCACACCAGTTAACAGACGTCCAGCTCCAGGAATGTTTGCAGGTAGACAGAGACATCATACAGGCATTGATAGACATGTGTGGCACCTAGACCTGAACTGGAGGAATTGTGCAGTATGTGTAGCAATTACCATACCAGACAGAGGGAGTTTTCAGAAACAATCTAGGTATCCAGGCACTTCACAAGCATCTACCTGTACAATAGTCAAATGTTCAACACACTGCTTGCACATGTGGGTGAGTACACTTTCCCAACACAACAGGGAAGAGATAGCCACCACCATGCATGGCTTCTATAATATTAACCATATCACTGAAGTGTTTTGAGCCATAGATTGCATCCATGTGACAATAATAGCCCCAGGTGGTTTCCATCAACAACATTACATCAGTAGGAAGGGTTACTGTTCAATTAACTGTAGGCAGTGTTCAGCACACAAGGGTCAATAGCTAATGTATCTGCACAACACTTTGCTAGTGCCCATGATTTCCATATATGGTACACAAGTCATCCGTTCTGCATCTTCCTACATGGAGAAATCCCTCACAGCTACCTAGTAAGTAAATGCAGGTATACCAGTGCATCTACATTACCACAACATGCACATAACCGATACACAACAAACTCCCCCAGTCTTTCTCACCTCTGTAATGTGTTATAGGTGATGGAGGTTACCCTCTGATGCCCTAGCTGATGTCACCTGTATAAAAACAACATAGCATGGCTGAACAGTATTATAAAATCACCCATACATGAACTAAAAACTTGGGTGAGCATGTGTTCAGCTTGCTGAAATCACAGATCTACTGCGTGGGCACATATAGGGAACTGTAGATTATACAAGTCTATTTCATTTCATTGAAAACTCATTAAACTGAAACTCATTTCATTGAAAACTCATTTCACTGAAACTCAGCTACCTAAGCACAATTCACTGAAAGATCACTTCCCTGAAAACTCATTTGACTGAAACTCATTTTCCTGAAAGGTATATGCCCTGTTCCCCACTGTAGCGCGATCCTGGAGTTAGTATATATAGTAAGGCTGGTGTGGGGGGGCCAACCCCCTCATATTGGGGAGGAGTGGGAGGTGTAGCTCCCCCACCTATTTTAAACATTGTAAACCATAGACATGGATACTTACAAGTCGAATAAACAACTCTTTCCAGAAGACAATATATACCCAAACTATATGGGGGGCTATGCCCCCCCTTACTATATATACTAACTCCAGTATTGCACTACAGTGAGGAACAGGGCATATACTTTTCAGCGAAATGAGTTTCAGTCAAATTAGTTTTCAATGAAATGAAGTAGACCCGATTATACACATTGCATGTTACAGTTACATATGGGATAATTTCAGTATGCAACCTACTATAGCATGCCAAATATTAATGGCATGCTGTATGCTGCACAACATGATCCAGCATCAAGCCAGCATCAGAAGGCAAGCTAAACAGCATATCATGGACCTCCAGCAGTGCAGCAGCAATACCCGGTGACCACTATGACAGAAGGGCAAAATACTAAAAATTGGAGACAGTAGCATGTTTGTGGAAAATGCTTATTTTCTGTACATTAGACAGAAGAGAAGCAAATTTATCCTGTGGATCAGTGGATGTTAAGAGCTATGTATAAGATTCAAGCTGCTGTATACATGTGTGTTTAGAATATTTTTTCCTGGAGGATCAGTCATTTTTTGATATAGAACAGGCTAAGGAAGAAACACAAAACTTTGTACAACAAAAAATGAGCCATCACACAGAAGGAGACTCTGTTTCTCATTCATCTGGTAATAAAGCTCATGCAGAGGCTTTGCTAGTCAAACTTTTCCCAATGTTCCAAGAGAAAATACTTGGGAGACAGAAAAAAGTACAAGATTTGACTAGATGAATTGGGAATACCTTGGACTTGAACCAGAGTCTGAGACTGGCAGACAGAGATTATAATGAATACCAGCAACACTAAAATTAGTGAATAAATGTGAGCTTACAAAACAGCAATCGCATTTGTAAAATATGGCTTTACGAGAAAAGTGGCTGAGAAAGACTGGACTTTTGTTGACTCTGTTAAACTTGTGGGGGGGGGGCTGAAAATATATACCCAACTTCTGCTAAACTTGCGGTGGGACTGAAAATATATACCCAACTTCATGACATTAAAGTTTGGAAAGACACTAAAAGAAAAAAAAAAGTAACTGTAATTAATGCAATTTTTGTTCTTAACAGTATTTGTATAAAATATTTCATTATATAAATGGCATGTTATAGAGTAACATATTTTCTGTGATTGTTATATGTGATAAAGATACTAAGGTAAACAAGTACTTCTTTTCTTTTTCAGTTTTAAGAAATGTAGGCAATACAATGTAATAAGAGAAGAAAAGGCTAGACAAAAGCATGTTTATCTTAACATGCTGCAATCATGGGCAGCTGGGGTGGAGGCTGGGGTGTAAAATTGCACTGATTCTAACATATCTACAGCTGAGATTTCCTCTTACTTTTGCATAGATGAATGTTTGGAATAATTCTCTTGGCTTTACATAATAGCAAGCTTTTGTGTAAGCAAGTGGGCTTTAAAATAATAGAATACCCTGAATATAATGGAAAGTTTTCCTTTAGCAAATGAATGTTCAATGTGTGTTGAGAAGTTTGCAGCTAAGGGCAGCTGTCCATTCTGTTCTCATTTTCCATTGAGACAAGCTGACTACAGGGGCAGGCAATAAATCTCAAGAGTTTTTGGTATTGTTTACTGAGACAAATGAAAAATTAAAAGGTATAAGGACACACAGCTTAATAAAAATAAAAGTTTGAATTGATTGGAAGTGAACACGAAATAGTAGCTTTCCTTGCACCTAATAATTCAGCGCATTTCCTAGAACAGTGAATAATTTAGTTTATTTAAAGATAGCCAGTGCACTTTTTTAAGGCTAACATTTAACATTTTCTGAAAGCATATAAGCTGTTTTTCACATATGGAAGGAGAATAAACATAAAACAAAAACAGGCAGCAATTAGTGTAGGCAGGAGCACAGGCTGTAACATATATCTTTACATGGATAACCTTAATTTTAGGGTAGGTAAGGCATGTGAATACAGCTGTCTACTTTGGACAGTT
This sequence comes from Protopterus annectens, assembly GCF_019279795.1. Classification (NCBI taxonomy): domain Eukaryota; kingdom Metazoa; phylum Chordata; order Ceratodontiformes; family Protopteridae; genus Protopterus; species Protopterus annectens. Next base: position 1,402,382,351 of record NC_056743.1, on the reverse strand, counting down.
TTTTCCTATCAGGAGGGTTAAATGTTATTATTTGAAGAGGTGCATATTTGTGTGTGTTTAAGTTAATAAGTTATGGGGTGTTCTGCGGGAGTTTTTTTTTAGGGTTTTCATTAAAACAAAAAGTCTTATAAAATATGACATAGGTTTAAATGGAGATGACAAGAAACAACTATATAAAAATCATCCTTCCAAACATTAGTGGGTGCATGTAACACAAAAGATAGAAATAGACATTTAAGAAAACTGTCATATATAATAATTGGGAATAACAACTTCTTTTCATAATGGTTACACTATCCATATTATTTTAGAATGTGAATAGCCTCACCGATATAGACAAAACATAAGTGTATTGAATTGTTTTAAGAAATGCAGAGTGAAAATAGCAATGCTACAAGAGACATGTTTGAAAAGAAGTAAAATTGAATTTGATGAAGAAAGTATTTTAGGATGGTTATTCAGCAGAAAACCAGGGCAAACGAAAAGGGATTACTTATATCAATTGCTAGAGGAGCTCAAATAGTCATAGAAGAGAGAATAAAAAGGATAATAACTTTAGATTTGTGGCTATAAGCTGCTACTGGCAAGGGAAGAGGATTACACTAGCATGCATTTATATTCTACCTAAAACTGATATTATGGATCTTAAGAATTTCTTGGGAGAAATAGTCAGATTTTAGTAGGGAATATTACTTATAGGTGGGAAATAGAACTTGATTTGTTACAATGAGGATATATCTTTGAGACCTTGAAGGGAAAATATAATAAAAGAGGGTAATTTCTGAAGAAATCTGTGAAAATATTTGGTTTGTAAGATGTGACTTCAGTAGTAAGAACATGGAGAAAATGTACAAATTGTTCTCCAAGGTATAATAACTGGGCTAGACTAGAGAGAAATTATGTTTAGCAGGATCATATGCATTTCACTGAAAGTTTTGATATACATGTCATAACTATTGATATATCAATAACAATTAAGATAAAAGTGCAGGGTAATGAAGTAAAAATGAGACACTAGTGCTTCTTCACCTACCTATTAAAGAGTGGGGAATAAAAGGAATGGCTAGTGGAAATTATTTTAACGCATTAGGGAAGGTAGAAATTTCATCAGAAGTTATAGATAGTGAGTGAAAATTAAAAACTGGGTAGAAAAGAAAAAAAAAGATACAGCTAAGGAGTAATGGAAATTATTTAGAGAAGCTGACAAAGGCTAAGTATTGCAGAATTAGAAGAATATCACAGAACAAGAGGAGGTCCAACTGCAGAGTTCTAAAGAGAACATAAGGAAGTAGCTGGATAAAATGCATGAGTTTAGAAAGATTGCTGTTAAGCAACTGTTTTGATAATAACATCAGAGCACAAAAACCTTCAGCACAATAACTTAGGCAACAAAAAGTAGAAAGGGTTGTTCCAAACCTAGGGAGCCAATAACAAGAAAAATAACCAGGGATCCTATAGAGGTAATAGAGATATTTCAGAAATGTTATAAAACTTTGTAAGATGCAGAAAAACACAGATATGCCAAGTTTAGGGATTGTTGTGGTTCTACAAGTAACAGTTAATATAGGAGCAGATGAGATAAAAATGGTGACATATAATCAATCTGCAGGAAAGTCTCCAGGAATATATGGTATTGGTGTAGAAGTTTGGAAGTTAGGCGGGAAGAAAGTGATAAAGATTTATATTTAAAAGGAGGGGACACACCAACATTCTGGAAGAAAGCTGTGATGGCTGTAATACCTAAACACAGTAAGAACCCATCAGATCCAGCTTCATATAGCCCCATTTCAGTGTTAAACCATGATTGTAAAGAGTTTATATCTGTAATAGCTAAAGGAATGGCAAAGGTGTTGCCAAAATTGATAGCTATGGACCAGTGTGGTTTTGTGGCTTGAAGGCAAACATTTAATAACATTAACAGAACAATGATGATCCAGAGGGAAGCAGAATGCAAGAAAATGCCATTGTTGTTGTTAGTGGGTCTTGACATAGAAAAGGCATTTGACAGAGTAATCTAGGATTTTGTGAGTAAAGTAATGGAAGCATTTGCATTCCCTGATACAATAATAAGGTTAATTAGGAGGATAAATAAGAGACTGAAGGCAAAAAATAAAGTGGGAGGATTCCTTTTTGATAAGGTCTGTCTAAACAGAAGAACCAGATAGTGGTGTCCTCTCTCCCTCTTTTTATTTGCTTTATATTTAGAATGATTGGCAAAGAAAATAAGGGACTCAGAAATTCAAGTCTATAATTGGCTTCATTTGAAGATTATATTATTTTGTACCTAATAAAACCAGAAAAGGACATCTTAGAATCGTGGAACATTCTGAGACACTTTCAAGTCTTTTTGGGACATAAAATTAATGAAGATAAAACAAAGGCATTAGCTGTAAACTATGTACCTACACATGAATTGGTTCAGCAATACCTATATGTATAGGGACACAATAATATAATGAAGTATTTAGGAGTATGGTTTAAAAAAGGATTCTGTTATAGCAGCTAATAATATGTGTAAAAAGACTAAACAAAATATAACAAATAACTGAGCAACTGAAAGCTCTTGTTTATGGATATGGATAGCAAGTCACAAACAATGAAAATGTTTTAAATCCTTTTAGTTTTATATATAGGTCAGCCATATTTTTATCAACCAGAGAAGAAGTTGTGGACATTAATTAAGAGTGAAGGGATTTATCTGGGAGGAGAAGAGGGTTGTGGTCAAGTGTGAGAAACTGATCCTTCCAACAAAACAATATGGTTTAGGATTACCTGATTTGAAGTAATATTTTAGAATATTTTAAAGTTACACAGTTAAGGCTCCTATATTTAACACAAGCAGAAAGTGATAATTCAAAGTGGAAATGGATAATAATGAAACCGGGGTGAAATCCTTGAAATGAGAGAGAAAGAGAATGGGATTTTGGATGCAGATCCTCAAGGAGGAAAAGCAACAGCCATACAGAACATTATATTCATAAAGTAACAGAAATATTCTAAGAACTAAGCCAACATGAGAATGTAGAAATGAGATTTTCTCAACAGAGATGACTTCAATTAGGGGTACACATAATAGGCAAAGGGGGCTAGAATTTACAGGAGAAAACTGGCAAAGGAACCAAGATATTGCGAACAAATAACTAGAGAGAAATGTAATAGAACTGAAAGACACCAAGAAGATATTTGGAATGCAGGCTAAAGATTGCTGTCCATATCAGGGATTGATATCAAGTACAGGCAAAGAGAAAGGAATAAAGGAATCCTAAGTTAAAGTCCTGCTCTGGTTGAATTTTCAGTTGAATCTAGAAAAGAAGCTCTGTTAAACATGAATAATTAAAACCAGCAAGCCAATGCAGCAAAAATTCCGGGAAACTGGATCCAAGCACAATTCAAAGCGTTTATTAGACAATATAAAACGGAGAGAATTCAAGGTTAAACGCTTTCATCCATGTATACAGACTTCTTCAGAACATGTTAACTACAATCACTCACCCTTAAATACATAAAAAAGCCCACCTTTAACCACAATCATTCAATTAACCACATTAATTATCTAAAATAAAACTGTTATAAAATTTCACATTCACTTGTCCTTCATAATATATATATTTTTGCTGTAACAAGGACTGTATAAAATACAATACAATGTGCAATAATGTTTTTCAACAGTTCTGTTCTACTCTATATATCCAAATGTCTGGCAGTTATTAATCAATTATATCTAATATATTATCCGTATATAGCAGAGCATATATATATTATACTACAATATAACCTCTTACTAAAAGCTAATAAACTAATAACTATATTAACTACTTTCATTAAAACAATAAAATATTTTATTAATAATGTTATATACTCTATAAAATAGTATAACCTGTTATATTATAATGTTGGAAATTCTATATGCATTTGAGCAATGCTATGGAGTATCAATAAAAATGTAGATAAAAAATGTATCAGATGTAGATATAAACATAACCATATTTCACTAGAAAACTCGCTGTTATATTAGGCTATACCCTAACTAAGGGTTTAGTGGGGATCATTTCATTAAGTCCAGGTGGTACAGCTGCATTTAATTGAATCTACCATTTCACTTCCTTTTCTCCCACTATTGCCTTAATGTTTCCTCCTCTAGGATTGGGTCTCACCACTTCTAAAATGGCAAATTTAAAACCTGTACACCCTCGATTATTTATCAAATGTCTAGATAATGCATTATTGATATCATGTTTTCTAATGCAATACAAGTGATCATAGATTCTATTTTTCAAGTGTCGGTCTGTTTTTCCTACATAATAATTCAGATAAGTGTTACATAAAGCTAAATAAATCAGATGTTGAGTTTGGCAATTACCATGGCAAAATTTCACTTTACTTTTGATATTGTTATTCAAGGTGATAGATGTCTTTTCAAATATATAGCTGCAATAATTGCAGTTTCCACATTTCTTAGTGCCTACTTTATAGCCATTTCTATTCTTCTGAAAATTATATTTTAGCTCTATGATTCTTTTTAAGTTATTGCCTGTTTTGTACACAAATTGAGGTCTACAGGGTACCTTGTCTTTTATTGTACCATCACTTGTTAGTATATTCCAATTGGTGTTAATAATCTCCTTTACCTCATTACTGTGTTTTCCATATTTAATATACAGGCTTTGATGTATTTATCATCCATCCCACCTTTATTTATGTTATCATTATTACTTGTCTCATGGGTGTTACTAAAACCTATACCCAATAAAGGAGGCTATTTCTGACCCCATTCATTTGATACATATGCAATTATGTCATTGATCATGTCTATAGGGTATCCTTTTTCCTTAAATAACCCACCAATAAAGGTAAGTTCACTTAACATTACATCCCTTGTTGTTGTCATCCTAGCAGCTCTTATGCATTGTCCTTTTACTATGCCATGTTTAGTATGATAAGAATGAGCACTATCGAAATGTAGGTATCCATTGCTATAAGTATCTTTTCTATGTATTCTAGACTGGAAGGATTTCCCATCATTATATATATATAGACATTTAGGTAATTAATCCCCTTTGTGTCCACCTGATGGGTAAACCTAAGATAGTTAGTTGTGTGGTTGATATAATGCATGAAATTAGGCAACTCTTCCATTTCTCCATCCCAAAGGATGAAAATATCATCCAGGTAATGGACATATGTTTTGATGTACTCCATCCAATTGGAATTAAGGACGAATTCCTCCTCCCAGTCTAGTAGTACTAGATTGGCATACATGGGGGCACAAGCTGCCCCCATAGCCACACCTGTTGTTTGTCTATAGTACTCACCTTCATAGTAAATGTAATTATAGTCAAATACTATGTCCATAAATGCTGTAAGTAAGGAGATGTCATCCTTATGTAATCCACTGTATTTATGTATACTATTAATAAAATTGTTGAGACCGTCATTCTTGGGAATACAGGAAAAAAGATCTTGGATGTCAATAGTAACAAATGTCAAATTGGGACTCCACAGTTCTTGTTTGAATATTCCCAAAAATTCCCAAGAATCCTTAATGATATGTGTAATAGTACTATACATATGTTTAAGCTTATGATCAATAATTTTACCAAAAGGAAAAACTTTACTATTGCTCCCAGATATTATGGGTCTAAACGGGGGGTCCACAAGGTTTTTGTGAACCTTAGGAATTCCTTTGATAGTTGTCAATACAGGGAAGTCTACCTTAAGAAATTTATACATGTCCTCATCAATTCTATTATCCAACAGATATTCTTCTAGGTAAGAGTCTATTCTACTGTATGCTATATTCACTTGATTAAGTGAGGATACCTCATACTGTACTGAATTATTAAGTAGTTCAAATATTTTGCTATTGTATTTATCTTGATCATATAATACAATTCCACCCCCTTTATCCGCTGACATAATCCTTATATTGTTTTCACTCAATGAGTCTATAACTGAAGTGACTTGTTTATTCAATGCGAAGTCCTTCTTATTGTACTTATATTTATTATATAGACCATATAATTCATTATTGATTACGTTCTCAAAGGAGACCAAGGTCTTAAACATGGGCGGGTGAATGCACTCTTCTTTTGTAATTCAACTGAAAATTTATATTGGGTGGAATTTTGATGAAAAAATATCCCAAGATTTAATTTCCTGAGAAATAGTTTGACCTCTACCAAAGTATCTGTAAGGTCTAATGACTTATCCGGAATGAATTTCATTCCTTTTGTAAATATATGTATCAACTCTGGTCTAACTTCATAAGCACTGTAGTTATATATTTCGACTTCACCACTTGTATATTGAGTATTGTTGGATATGGAATCTCCCATATGGCTTGTAGAAGAAATAGGAGAGTTGTCTGTTACCTCTTAAGTTCCATCTTGCCTATCAACATATTCCCCTATTGTTCCTGTATCTGTTCCATCTGTATTGTCCCTTCCCTCTGCGTTTTACTGTTTGCCAGTTGTCGAAATCCCCCCCCCATAAAAAATTGTCTTCATGTGTATTTGAATAAATATTATCTTGATTCCTTCCATTATGCATGTCTCTATTATATTCTTTACCCTGCCTAACATTCCATCTATATGCAGTTCCTTGTTCATATTGCAACAGGTCCCACTGTAATTTTTTACACTTCCTGTCAAACACTTTTTTACAATTATTGTCTGCATATTCATACTGTTTGTTATAAAGTTTCTCCCACTGAGGGAACAACGTATCCTTTTTAATGGATTTACTCATGCTTTCAACCTCATGCAACAAGTTACTCAATTTTGAATCATTACATGTAACAATAAATTGCATGAATTGTTTCCCAAAATCATTAAACATATCAGTACATAATTTGATATTTTCCGTATTCATTTCCACCCCTATAGGTTCCTTAAAAAAACGTAGCCCCATAGGGACTATATTACTGTCAATACAGTTACGCAGATACATATTATCAACTTGTAATGCTTTAATTCTATTAAGTTTGTTGCCAAAACCATAAATCATTTGCTTCAAGGAAGTAAAGTGCTCATCAACATCATTGCGTTTGTTTTCCAAACTATTTTTAACATTAAATTCAAACTGTATATGCATAATTTTGTCAACGTTAAAAATGTCCAAATTGTCATTATCTCCCACAAGGGAGCATTGAAAAACAGTACCTTTTTGTGTTTTGCTGGCATTTACATTCTTTTTATCTGGCGCTGTATAAGTCTGTGCTGGCGGTAAACGTTTAGGTTTGGCCCCAGATATTAAATAGATATCTTCCTCTTGATTGCCAGACACAGTGGAAAAGTTTAAAACACTCTGCTGTCTAACTGTTCGCTCATTCACATCCTTCCTCGGCATGCAGCCCAACGGGAAAGGTGACGAAAACCTCCTCTGCCCATTTGGGATCTCCTCGTCGCTGACATTGCCAATAGAGGAACATGATGTCGTTATGGCATTATTAGAGTTTGGTTGAACACTCCCTGGGATTCATGAACCTTGCGCCAGGCGCACGCATGGCGTAGGCGCCACAACGCCAGACATGGCCGCCGAGCGATTCAGGTATGATCCAAACCCACGTGCATCAGCGGCGTACGTCGGAGTTGCGCCGCCTCCGGCGTAGGTATGTTAAATACCCCATGTGTGGTGTTGCACCATGCAAATGAAGGTAAGTAGTGATTCACGAAGTGGCGCGGGCGTAGCATAACAGCACGGCAATGTAAACAAAAAAAAACGGTTTACATATATCCAAACATGACATAGGAGTAATGGAAGGCTGCCAACGTCATGTGTCATAGTGGTGCAACATGGCAATGTGGAAAGAAATCGAGAATGTCAAAGGAAAACCTGCAGAAAATGTAAATAACGACATAAATGTCATGTACACAGAAACCACATCAGAACCCCAGGACATGTCCGCGGAAGGTGAGGAACAATGAAGTAATATGACAATGCCATAAAAGAGCAGTATAAGACACATCAGCATCACAGCCACAATACACCATAGTATGAATGGAAAGCCACAACCACAGCCCAAGGGTTGCCAAGGAGTGGCGTCGGTGTCTGGCGCCGTAACCATGTATTAGTAGTCAATGCCATGCAAATGAGGCAGATAATACTGAATCGCAAAACCCCCGCCGGCGTAAGGCTGCCCCAAACGGCGCAGCGGTAAAACACCGAGGAGTGGCGTAGAGGGAACACCTGTCAATCGCAGAGGGGTGTGCCGCTGTAGGAGGAAGCACATTGGAGCCCAGCAAACCTGGGCTGTACAATGCACATCACAGCATCAGGACCGGCGTGTGAGGAAATAGATGCGGTGAGAGTATACAATGCACACACAGATGCATGTGCACGAGGATGACTACGTTCCCCAAACCAGTCATGTGACGGCCGCCCCATCAACAACCATGGATACAGGAAGGTGATGCGGAGAATATGAGGAAATGAGGAAGCAGTGTAATTGGAGTCGTAATGAGCAATTAACACCAATCAACCAACGGAGGGCAATCGGCGGCAGCTGACAACTCTGCATGCAGAAATCTGCAAAACGGGAAAGGGGAGGAATATGAATGCAAAGAAAGTAGTGGATGTTGCAGAAATGCAAAGAGCGAAGAACCGATACAGCACAGCCAAGGAGAGAGTTAGCATAACGGCGGCAAACAAAGTGCATGACATGTCATGTGCCTGCAGGATGCACTCCCGTAAATAGTAGGTGCAACGTGCAGAAACAGTAAGTAAGGTGTAAAGCTAAACCAATGCAGGCAAGTGTAATGTAACACCAAAGGCAACAGCGTTGCAGTGCCAACGGTAAATCACGGTAGATAGCCCACAGATACGGCAGCAGAGACACACCCAATGACATCACCGGGTGTACAGCGGAACACTATAAAGTGGAATGCACACAACACACAGCACGAATTCCCAAACACTGCGCCTTACGGCGTAAACACACAGGGAACTTTTAAAATGTATATGTTGGGTGCTGCCATGGCCGTGATGCATCAGCATGTGTTAGAGACAGACGGAGTTGCGGAGGAGGGTGCCGACAACTACCGGAGGCCTCAGAGGAGAAGGAGAGTGTTCAGACCAAGGGTGACCTACCAGGGGCTGCAAGACCTGGAGATAGTAGAGCGTTACAGGGTGGACAGGGACACGTTACAGCAAATAGTGGAGCTGTGCCGGCCAAGCCTGAGAACAAGAGACAACAGAGGGGAGCCCATCCCAGTGGACACAAAGGTATGTGTAAGGTTGCAAATACTGGCAACAGGTACCTTTCAAAGGCCAACCGGGGATATAATGGGCATCTCACAGGCATCAGCATCCAGGGTACTACACCAGTTTCTTGATGCCATGCTTGGGGATGCCCATGAGTATATATACTTCCCCAGATCTCAGGAGGAGTTGGCTAGCAATATGCGCCACTTCCACCGTGTGGCACAATACCCGGAGGTACTGGGTGCGATAGACTGTACGCACATAGAAATAAAGTCACCACCCGGTGAGCAGGGTAGACGCTACATAAACCGCAAGGGATTCCCCTCCATCAATTGCCAGGTCGTGTGCAATGCGCAGGGCATTATCATGGATGTGTGTGCTGGCAGCCCCGGAAGCTACCACAACTCCCATATCTGGTATGCCTCACAGCTGTATCAGGTATTCGCCAGGGGGGACATCACACAAGGTCACCTTGTGGGGGATGCTGGCTACGCATTGGAGCCGTGGATGATGACACCCATCAGAAATGCACACACACACTTGCAAGAACGCCATAATGAGGCACACGCACAAACCAGAATAATCATAGAGCGTGTGTTTGGGATGTTGAAATCACGGTTCCGGTGCTTGGATACATCTGGTGGAGCCTTGCAGTACTCTCCAGGCACATGTGCCCACATATTCATAGTATGTGCTATGCTACATAATATGATCCTGCGGAAACAGCTGCCGCAGGGACATAATGGTGTAGGGCCACCAAGCCCACCACAACTGCCAAGGCAAGCACAGGCACAGGGCGTTCAGCGCCATGAACACACTGTGCCAGCCCCAGTAGGCAGACGGAGGCGTACCCAATATGCCTATGCCTTGGCAAAGAGGGAACGTATAGCACATACTCTGACAGCGTAGGCCCCATGGACTGACACCTCCCTACCTGCACACACAGTGAAATGGACGGCACACAAACATGTCCGCCCGTAATGTGTACTCTATGGGCGGTCCCATGTGTGACTCCAACATAGGTAGCACCCAAACACTGCACAACCAACAGCCAGCGGAGCATGGAACGGCAACACCTCAACCGCATGCGGGTCCGACAGCAGATGGCGTAGCCGTATGCTGCCACGTTCGGCGCAAGGTGTCTACATATGTACATATGTGCATACACAAATATGGATATAGATATCATTACACACGTAGAAATATATGTACACATACACATAGATAAAGTACAACAAGTTCAACAGGGAATCACAGGGATGCAAGGTCACAGATGCAGTAAGATGCGAACTCTCAACATAGTAAACATACTGAATGACAACCCGACTATCCGGGAGGGTGGACAGAGCAGGGAACGCCACCCATGGAAAGGTCTACCCACCTAAATGCATATTCGCCATTCGGGATGATCGCCAGGCCACGATACAGTAACAGGACATGTGCGTGTAATATTCTTAGGATATGAGGGCGGAGGTAGACACCGCCGCCGGCGATGTGGTCAACGAGGTAGTGTGTGCAACCGTCCCTCTGAAGCGGAAGTATGTGTATGTGTGAGGTGAGGGTGTCATGTGTTCCGCTGTGCCACTGTAATGTGTGTGACACTGTAAAATGTGTATGTAGGTGACATGTGACAGGCGGAGTGGAATAACATGTGTAGGCATACAGTATAGGAACCACAGGCGTATGGATAGCAGTACCCACAAAGTAGTACTGAGAGCTCCTCACTGGCTAGGCACGTGGCGACGTAAAAGGATGCAAATGGAAAATGTCCCAGAATGTACCACAGGAGTATAGCCAACATGACATGCAAAGGACGCATGTACAAACCATCACCGGATGTATGGCGCCGACATGTTAATTCCAATACGATATATCGGCAACGTTACGCAGCAATAGTTATGTACCGCGAAAATACGCATGTGCTACCCCGGCACCGATCGTGGACACGTATCGTCCCGTAAACACCACTGTGTGTTCTACGAGTGTTAAACAAGCAATCGCCACCCGAATAGGTGGTAACCGGTAGCATACAGGCCGTCCCAACTACAGGACCACAATGACCGTAAATATCCGTGACAAAATGCCAAGGGATACTCGGCACCTACGAACAGTTGCAGATATACTACCGATGTGGGGAAACGGGACTGAATCGCAAAACCCCGGCGTAAGCCCAAACGGCAGCGGTAAAACACCGAGGAGTGGCCTAGAGGGAACACCTGTCAATCGCAGAGGGTGTGCGCTGTAGGAGGAAGCACATTGGAGCCCAGCAAACCTGGGCTGTACAATGCACATCACAGCATCAGGACCGCGGTGAGGAAATAGATGCGTGAGAGTATACAATGCACACAGATGCATGTGCACGAGGATGACTACGTTCCCCAAACCAGTCATGTGTGACGCCCGCCAACAACCATGGATACAGGAAGGTGATGCGGAGAATATGAGGAAATGAGGAAGCAGTGTAATTGGAGTCAATGAGCAATTAACACCAATCAACCAACGGAGGGCAATCGCGGCAGCTGACAACTCTGCATGCAGAAATCTGCAAAACGGGAAAGGGAGGAATATGAATGCAAAGAAAGTAGTGGATGTTGCAGAAATGCAAAGAGCGAAGAACCGATACAGCACAGCCAAGGAGAGAGTTAGCATAACGGCGGCAAACAAAGTGCATGACATGTCATGTGCCTGCAGGATGCACTCCGTAAATAGTAGGTGCAACGCAGAAACAGTAAGGTGTAAAGCTAAACCAATGCAGGCAAGTGTAATGTAACACCAAAGGCAACAGCGCAGTGCCAACGTAAATCACGGTAGATAGCCCACAGATACGGCAGCAGAGACACACCCAATGACATCACCGGGTGTACAGCAACACTATAAAGTGGAATGCACACAACACACAGCACAATTTCAAACACTTTCACGGCGTAAACACACAGGGAACTTTTAAAATGTATATGTTGGGTGCTGCCATGGCCGTGATGCATCAGCATGTGTTAGAGACAGACGGAGGCGGAGGAGGGTAACAACCACCGGAGGCCTCAGAGGAGAAGGAGAGTGTTCAGACCAAGGGTGACCTACCAGGGGCTGCAAGACCTGGAGATAGTAGAGCGTTACAGGGTGGACAGGGACACGCAAATAGTGGAGCTGTGCCGCCAAGCCTGAGAACAAGAGACAACAGAGGGGAGCCCATCCCAGTGGACACAAAGGTATGTGTAAGGTTGTACTGGCAACAGGCCCGGGATATAATGGGCATCTCACAGGCATCAGCATCCAGGGTACTACACCAGTTTCTGGATGCCATGACATGCCCATGAGTATATATACTTCCCCAGATCTCAGGAGGAGTTGGCTAGCAATATGCGCCACTTCCACCGGTGGCACAATACCGAGGTACTGGGTGCGATAGACTGTACGCACATAGAAATAAAGTCACCACCCGGTGAGCAGGGTAGACGCTACATAAACCGCAAGGGATTCCCCTCCATCAATTGCCAGGTCGTGTGCAATGCGCAGGGCATTATCATGGATGTGTGTGCTGGCAGCCCCGGAAGCTACCACAACTCCCATATCTGGCATGCCTCACAGCTGTATCAGGTATTCGCCAGGGGGGACATCACACAAGGTCACCTTGTGGGGGATGCTGGCTACGCATTGGAGCCGTGGATGATGACACCCATCAGAAATGCACACACACACATGCAAGAACGCCATAATGAGGCACACGCACAAACCAGAATAATCATAGAGCGTGTGTTTGGGATGTTGAAATCACGGTTCCGGTGCTTGGATACATCTGGTGGAGCCTTGCAGTACTCTCCAGGCACATGTGCCCACATATTCATAGTATGTGCTATGCTACATAATATGATCCTGCGGAAACAGCTGCCGCAGGGACATAATGGTGTAGGGCCACCAAGCCCACCACAACTGCCAAGGCAAGCACAGGCACAGGGCGTCAGCCATGAACACACTGTGCCAGCCCCAGTAGGCAGACGGAGGCGCACAATATGCCTATGCCTTGGCAAAGAGGGAACGTATAGCACATACTCTGACAGCGTAGGCCCCATGGACTGACACATCCTACCTGCACACACAGTGAAATGGACGGCACACAAACATGTCCGCCCGTAATGTACTCTATGGCGGTCCCATGTGACTCCAACATAGGTAGCACCCAAACACTGCACAACCAACAGCCAGCGGAGCATGGAACGCAACACCTCAACCGCATGCGGTCCGACAGCAGATGTATGATGCTGCCAGTCGGTGCAAGGTGTCTACATATGTACATATGTGCATACACAAATATGGATATAGATATCATTACACACGTAGAAATATATGTACACATACACAGAGATAAAGTACAACAAGTTCAACAGGGAATCACAGGGATGCAAGGTCACAGATGCAGTAAGATGCGAACTCTCAACATAGTAAACATACTGAATGACAACCCGACTATCCGGGAGGGTGGACAGAGCAGGGAACGCCACCCATGGAAAGGTCTACCCACCTAAATGCATATTCGCCATTCGGGATGATCGCCAGGCCACGATACAGTAACAGGACATGTGCGTAATATTCTTAGGATATGAGGGCGGAGGTAGACACCACACCGGCGATGTGGTCAACGAGGTAGTGTGCAACCGGCAAAGCGGAAGTATGTGTATGTGTGAGGTGAGGGTGTCATGTTCCGCTGTGCCACTGTAATGTGTGACACTGTAAAATGTGTATGTAGGTGACATGTGACAGGGGAGTGGAATAACATGTGTAGGCATACAGTATAGGAACCAGGCGATGGATAGCACTACCCACAAAGTAGTACTGAGAGCTCCTCACTGGCTAGGCACGTGGTGACGTAAAAGGATGCAAATGGAAAATGTCCCAGAATGTACCACAGGAGTATAGCCAACATGACATGCAAAGGACGCATGTACAAACCATCACCGGATGTATCCGACATGTTAATTCCACGATATATCGGCAACGTTACGCAGCAATAGTTATGTACCGAAAATACATGTGCTACCCGGCACCGATCGTGACACGTACGTCCGCAAACACCACTGTGTGTTCACTGAGTGTTAAACAAGCAATGCCACCAATAGGTGGTAACCGGTAGCATACAGGCCGTCCCAACTACAGGACCACAATGACCGAAATATCCGTGACAAAATGCCAAGGGATAGGCACCTAACATGCAGATATACTACCGATGTGACGGAGGAATATATGCAGGAAGCACAACTGCGGCACCGACAGCAGACGACATCAACAAAACCTACACTCCTAGAACAACAGACAGGTAACTTGTAACTCCCCAGGCAGGGATGGAGCACACACAGAAGCATACCGCGGTATGTACAAATGCAAGGCCCACAATACCCGCCACCCACAGCCGATATACCCCATCGCAGCATATCAAAGGGATACAACCGAAATAGCAGCAAAACATACAGGCAGTTAATGACAGCGCATACCCGCAACATCGCGTGAACTATCAGCAGCGGATGCATACCTGCATCCGTGTACAGGAATACAAGAGCTATGTTACACATCAGAATGCACGCCATCGACAGATGCCAGCAGGACACGGACACCCACATGTGGAACATAATACCATACCCAACACACACAATCCAAGGCAAACACCACAGCCAAATGCGTGACACACATAGCGTTGTAGTCACACATAATATAACACAATACATACCATCCCCATGAAGGTAGTGCAGATAACCAACACCCAGCGATGAATGAACCATGGCCTAGTTCCGACAGTACCGCATAAATGGAGGAGATGCACAGGTGATATGCATAAGTACACACAACAGCTATTGGTGTGATGAACCCATGCGGTGACGACGGATATAAGGAAGACTCAGGATAGTCAAACTGTATGTTCATACCCAACAGAGCGATTCCTAAGAGCCAATCACTTGTCAGTAGCGAGACACAAACGAATAATGGAAAGCAATACAGGAAAGGTATGTAGAACCCACGATGTACGGTGTGTAACGCATGATATGTGGCGAAATCGGCACTGTATGTGAACGGTGTTAGTAAAGATACCTGTCCATAAAGGAGAGAGTGGTGAAAGGTGGTGTAGTGTTAACCGCTGAGTATACCAACCACTGTGGACACCGTGTACAGCAGTGGGACATCATATACACAGCTGATAGGCCAAGGTGCCATGTGATTCAAAACAGAACAATGCCACCACCCATGATGCTGGCAGTGGATGTCCAACAATGAAGTGCCACAGCAGGGGATAGGAATGTATAGTGTCACAGCACACATGTATGGGCAGATATTGTCGATGTCATATTTAATGTGCACACGCGCAGTATGCAGTAGGGTGACCATGGGCATGTATAATGTAAAGCTATCATGATGGATACGTTCAGACATTATACACAGTATCACAGGCATAGCATGCATGGTGGACGATGGCCTAGTGTTATGTACATTAACAGGATATGTATGGCCTGCAGATATGGGACAGAGCAGTAGCAGAATAGCCACCCAAATGGAAGGAACATCAAGTAACCATGCAAGCTATCTGTAGCAGGTGCAATGTGTGCATCAATGATGTCTGGCAGGTCCATGTAAACACATGTACGTACACAGTGTACACCCCCACGGTAGTCCACTGGACAGCAAAGGTGGATGTCAACTGCATGTCTACAGTAGCTGTTGTGGTGGTCCCATGTATGTGTCACCCTATCAGCAAGGGAGCTATCACATGACCAGTGCCACAGTGTGTCCCTGTGGGATGTGCACAGGACCCATGTTCTACAGCATGGTGTGTGTCCAGTCTGTGCAGGTAAACAGAAGCCCAGGCTAAGCAATGTGGCTTGTGTGCACATATGCATGACTGTATTCACCCTGCCCACTGCAAATGCCATGTAGGAGTACTACATGCATCAGTAATGCAGAGACATGGCCCATGGCAGAGTACATGACACCACTGTGTAAGTGGTATGCAGATGAGTACAGATGTGTTCCCGTCTGCCATCTGCATATGTAAACTGTCTGCATACATCAGCGCATGACTATACGTGACATGGAAAGTTGTAGCCATTGTGGAAGGCACACCACCTAATGTGTATAGTAACCTGCCGGTGTAGATGTGTATGGCACAAGTACAAAGGCTACCAATGACCCAGCAACACACATAGTCAGACATGTGTGGCCCTGCAGATGTACCCACACCACAGTGGAATATGGCAACCACAGCACCATGCATGTGTGTGTACAGCAACCATGTGCAATATGATAGGCATGCATAGGGACAGTATCCACATGACCCAGTGGAGGACTGTTGCTGCAAAGGTGATGTGTATGCACCATGTGATGTATCTGACACAATGACATCTACACGATATATGCCACATGACATGCATGGTTCTTAGCAGCATGACTGTGGACCAGAATGCCGCCAGGTATGTAGCATGTGGACATGTAGACATGACATACCCATGACAGCATGATATGCATACCAGATGAATTCTGAAGTACTGATATCTGCACACTGCTACACCAACCACCCATAATACATAGCATGGGTGTGTGGCACACACACCCAACAAGGGTGCCAGTAAAGGCAAGTCGTCAATGAGTGTGTGAAGCATGTATGTCAGGATGGCCCCAGTGCCATACTGAATGGTGCAGTCATGTATGTATGAATGCAGTCCCACACGCAATGCACAACCACCCGTGTAGTGTGATAGATGCGGTGGTGTGGTGGTCAGGTACACAATGTCCATGAATGCTAGCAGTTAATTCAGTGGGCTGCTGCAGAGACACATAACAACCAGTTTGGCGGGATAGAACAGCTATGGAGATTGGAGGTGACATCGGGACAGTGTCCGAGGACATAATGTGTGCATGGCAGTAACATGTATGTGTCCACAGGGACAATGTGATGTCCATGTATGGATTGGAGCCCTGTAGTGAGTGAGAGTGTATATTATAGGTAGGTATCCCATTGTCCGGCAATGCCTGGTGACTGTCATATGCTACATTGAATGTGGATGTAGCCAAACAACACAGACATAACACCACACTGCGTGAGGGCCCACACTGCAAAGTATGGTGGTCATGTGTAGGTAGCTGTGGAGTATGTGATGGACCACGAGGACACACCATGACTGTCAAGTGATGCACCACACACATTTGAACATACTCACCATGCAACAGCCTGCACATGCGCCCATACAGCACATGTGCATGGAACATGCATACCACCATGGCATCTGTGAAAAGGCCAGCACCACCATGCCTCTGCGTGGAATAGCATGGTCCCTACCAGTGTGTACATGTAGCGGAAGTGCATTGTGATATGTGTCAGCATAGTCATGTATACTGTCCGTCTGCGCCATGCCATTAGCAACGTCAGCAGATGTGGTAGTACTGGCTGTTGAGCACATGTACCATGTATGCTGCAATGGGTGTGTGTCCAGGGTGTGGCTACAGGGCCGCATGCATATATGTCCATCAACCAGAGGGGGATGTCTGTAGGTATAGCACACAGACACATGGAGGTGGTGCATGCACGTAGGTATGGTATGTCTTGTTTAAGTGTCACCCAGCTATGTGTAGTGCAATGCCAAGCATGTGAGGCTAGATGGGAGTCCATACTAGGAAGTGTGTTGCTGTCAGCATGGCAGTAGCAACTGTCCAGGCAATGTACAGTATGATAACACAGCCAGCATGTAACCTGTGGTGTACAGTGTATCACCGCCACGCGGTCACAATGTGTCTAGGTCACAAACATGGGTATCCGAACATGGAGTACCTATGATGCATTTGTCTTAGAAAACATACAGTATGTGTAAATCACTGTGTGATGTGGGATCCACTCACCTGAGTGTGCTGCAGGCCAGGTATGTGCCTGGGAGGTATGATCTGTGTACAATCTGGACCGGCTGGTGTGCTCTGTAGAGCATGGAGGCAGGTCCCAGGCACTGCAGATCAATGTCAGGCATGCCACTGTGTGTGCAGTGCATGTCTACAGCACAGTGCATTGTCACACATCACTGCATGCCGCCTGCCTGTGACAGCCCCACAGACAGACATGTGACACTGCTGCAGAGGCAGCATAGCATGAAGATGGTCATGTGCACACCCCAGGCAGATGTCTGCAGGTCATGTGTGCCACAGTAGTATGACCATGACCGCATACTGGATCAATAACACATGCCTGCACAAGTACAGTATGATCATAGTCAACAGTTGCAGTGACAGAGTAGGCAAATGTACAGTATCTCTGTGTGCAGACCACTGCCTAATGTACACACAGCTAGACACACACCCAGAGGGTGAATACACCATTGAGCCATCAGATGTCCCATTCCATGTAGTCTGTACAATGTCATCACAGGGTGGTCACAATAGCATGTGGTAAGACAGACATGTTGTGCCAGGTGATGTGTCATGTGTGCATATGTTGACTTGCACAGCGTTCACATGTCTGCAACATACGGTGCATGATGCATTGCCGTTACGATGTGTGGAACTGCACTGTGACACAACAGGGACATCTGCACAGGTGTGTTGTGAATGGTAACCCATGTTCACAAAGGATACACATGCCGCTGTGGCAGCCATGCTGGTGGCTACCAGTGGTGCATGCAGTGGTCATACAGACATACTGCATACAGTGTTCATGCAGGGATGTCCATCCGTGGATGATGTTGCTATGTGAAGGTAGGTGTGTGAATGTTACACATCCAGATGACACCATCTGGTGCAATCATGACCCGACAGCATCACACACATCCACAGCAGTCAGAACCCTGTCCTGAGAATGTGTCAGTCACCCTCGCACTGTGTGACATATGTGCACATGGCAGAACACCTCCACTGTCATCTATGATGGCTATGTGATGGCTGGAATGTGCCGCATAATGTACAATGCTGGTAGTCCAATGAAGTACGCGGAATCAGACACAGTACGCCATGGCTGCCATGTAAACCATGCACAACAATGACTGTCTGACAGACACAGACAATGTGTTGAACATGTGCACATGAGAACTCCCAATGAGGTATGTTGCACATGATGTACAACTGTCATCTATGGCCATAGCATGGTGCAGACGCATACCCCACAGGCAGTAATGGATGGTACATTGCAGGTGCACATGTGACGGTTGCTGTACCGCCACATGTCCGCATAGCCATGTAGGGTAGTAGTGCATGTGACTGATGGACATGCCTGTCCGTTTGATCATGCCCCACAGGAGATGTGTTATGTGTGTACAACATGTGATGTGCCAACATCAAGCTGTGCAGTGTATGGCCGTGGTGTTACCTGCATGACTTGTTCTGCGATGGCACAATATACTTGCATTGCACCACAAGCCCCACACAGGCATAGCCTGAACATACAATACAAAGAGGGTGTGGATGATAGCAACCCACAAGAGGAGATAATGGTGGCCCACTACCACATGTGGTATGGTGTGCATGTGTATGACACATTAGCACTGAGAAGCTAGCAGCACAGCAGTACAGGCCGCATGCATATATGTTCAATAGCCCTGTGTGTCCCACCACAGGCTGTGGATAGACAGACACCAACACAATGTGCAGATATGATATGTGCACAGCACATAAACGATGCCTACTGTAGAACAGGCATACTGGTAGACATGTACACAGTAGCCTGCACCAGCCACACTCAAACACGCTATGTGCCAACCACACCAATAGTCCAGGCCATGCCAGCTGCGCATGCATGTGTCTGTGACTGTGAATGTCATAAGCATAGCTGTGTCACTGTTCTTGACAACATAATGAATGGGTTGTATATGTGATGGGTGCCATATGTGTATGGTCAGATTGACGATACCATCAGTGCCCCTATGTGAACATCCCTGTCCCCATACATGAGCGCTGTGGCCAACATCACGTTCCAGAGGGAGGGATGGTGTGTACCGCACAGCAGACATGGGGTGGCAGCAGGCACTGGATGTGACATATGTGGTACCCATGCCAGTCAGGTAACCATCCATGTGCACGGATAGCAGTGTGTGGCCACACAGCACTGTGTAGATCAATATCGCAGCACATAGCACCTGTCAGGGTTACAGTATGCATTGTGATACCCGCATGCACCAGACACACCCCCACCAAGCAGCGTGCAGCCTGCCTGACATAAGGCCAGTGACCACACCATGGTGATAGACATGTGTAAGGTCCAAATACACATAGCAATGACATATGGAATGGACAGCCACTGCCATATCATTACCCCAGGTGGATCATATCCCAGTGTCATGTATGTGGCATACCTGCCATACCATGCAGCCCTGCCCAGCAAGGCTGCATGTGCTATCACAGTCCACATGGTGCCCAGGCACTGTCACTATCAACCATACACAGCAGTAATGTTACAGTGATGCACCCTGTGGTGTTACAGGTGCTGTGTGCTGTGACATGGCGGTGTACATGCTATGCATGACCTTCCTGCTAATGTGGCATGGTTACACATTGTCCCATGCATCACATGTGCAACACAGGTGAGCCGGAAAGTTGGCCAACACCGTGACAGTGCTGTGGATGCATGGCACAACACATGCATGCAGGTGTCCATGTATGTGCAGTGCCACTGCTGATGTTCATAATGGCCACGCATGCATGTCTATTGACATATAGACAGCATCCAGGTGAACAGTAGAACTGTTGTCACCGGGGACCCGCGGCCAACTGATATGGACACAGGTGTAGACAGGTACACATGTCCACAGCAGGCTAACATCAACATGGTGCGTGTACAGTGTGATGAGGTGACACACAGATATGTAATGACACCCACTGCCCAATGGTGTGACGGCAACACATGTATACCTGCCATGATGCCTTGCAGATTACTGTGCAGATGTTGTACATGTCATAGCAATGTATTCCCAGCAGTATGCCAGAACAGAAGTGTAAATGTGACCTGCCACCAATGTTATGTCTTACAGATAATCATGTGCCGCCTGCCTTTAGACAAGAAGCAGGTCATACCATTGCTACATAACCATGACATCTTATTTAGCCATGTGCCACTGCAGGCACAATAACGGAGGAGATGTGGCAGATGCGCAGGAGGGTGAACAGCCCGCGCCACAACTGCACATATCAACAGATCCGCAGGCACTGCACAGACCCATCCGCATGACAGCTGGCTGCAATCGCCAGACAACAAGGTGGTGGGTCCAACCCAGCCCCCACTGCAAGGAGGAGCTGCTGGCCAGTCTGGGGACACCCATGGAACAACATGCTGAAACCCCGTCCATCGTGGAGGTGGGTGTCCCCAAACTGAGCTGAGCTGCCTGGTAAGTCAGTGTTGCATGTTTGTATGACAAGCGATGTAGGAGTGGGTGTCATAGCCAACACATAATATAGCAACACATGGTGGATATACACAGAGGATGCATACCAGTATGCTATGTTGTGATGCACATGTGCAGAGCACATGCACACGCAGGTGCATGATGTGACATGCAGAGTGCTTACTGTGCGAGTAATGGATAGTGCATACCTTTGTGTCATCCCTATACAGCAGCCTGGTCGCAGACAAGGGTCTGTCACAGGTAAGTCTGTTGCTAGTAAAAGGCATGATAATGCATTGATATTCCCCATGTGTCCAGGTACATGCACCTGCGTGCCCCAGTCACCATACAGGTCGAACACACACACACACCCATGATGCACAGATCCAACCGTTAGTATAGACTGGAGATGACACCACATAACCCATTGGTGTGTTATGTGCAGTCAGCTATGCATACAATGGTGAAGGTGTTCCACACATGGCTGCATGTGTAGTATGCATTGGTATGCCTCTGCAGTATGAACATGTCATGCAAGCTGTGATCTGGCCAGAGCACAGGCGTTACCAGTGTGGCTTATGCCCCTGCATTGGGTGCACATGTGACATGGCACATGACATGTCCCACGCATGTGGTTGTCTGTCTGCAACAATGTCACAGCATGCCATGTCCTATGCAACATAGCAGACATCCACAATGTCTGCATACTGAGGAATGTGACACCTCAGACTAGTAATGGGTTGTATGTCACATGTGCCACCACAGGGCCATGCAGGTCCATCACAATACAATTGTGGCGACCCAGACAAACAAGGCCATGGGTGATACCCACAGGCATGTTGCCACAGTACATCCGCAGTGGTAGTCACCGTGCACCCTGTCCACACATAGTGGCTCATCCGTAGCCCTGGACATCCGATGTGGTACACCAGTGAAATGGAATGACTGTCCCCAGCCAATAGAGGTGCCACCAGTGTCCAATATAATGCGGCTGTGCAGCTGAACTGGTTTCCAGACATGGCAATGTAATGCGCCCAGGTCACGCATATGAAACATACCGGTGTCCTGCTACCGGGCAGTGGCACAGTGCCCGTACTCCACACTGCACAGCTATGTATACAGCTCACAACCACACATGCACAGACATCCTTGTTCAGATGCACTGTATTTGTAGACTGTACACATAACACTGCACTGTGACATCCGTGATGTGGTGCATGTGGTGGGACACCATTGACACATGTCCACATGATACGCACATGTTCATGTGTACATGACAGTGACGCAGCCATGTGTACAGTTAACTCGCATGCCACACGGTGTATCACGGTGATGCATGCAAACTACCATGAATGTGTACTGCATGCCTACTAACACACACCTGCCTGTTGTAGTGTGCACCAGGGCAGTATGCATACTGCCACTATTAATGGCTGCATTACTGCTGTGGTGTGAATGCTGCATGCCACATGCAATATCACATGCATGATGTCTGCATGCGTGTGTCCAGCAGTCTGTGTCTGCATGTGTGTGTGTGTGGCTGTGTCAGCATGTCTGTAATGTAACCACGGTATGCATTGACAGGTGCTGTAGGTGATTCCCTCCCGCGTCCATCTGATGCTAGTGTCTCCACAGATACTTGTGCTGATGACCATGTGCATGAGGCACGAGCAGGGTGTCACAGGCAGACACTGTGCCATTGGAGAACATCACACATACATCCCTTTCATCCCCACACACGGTTCAGATGTGACATACCGCAACACCATTGCCCACAGATGACGGACAGTCAGCCTGTTGGCACCGAGCAGGAATGTGTGGTGGCTGCAGAAGGTGCGGTACATGACATTGCCAGTGTAATGACTGGTGGAGTGCCACACAGGCATGTGGTGGTGCTGCTCGTAGGAGGGGCACTGCAGACATGCCGCATGGTGGTGCAACACAGCTGGTATAACCAGATGCATGTTCCAGACTGTGATGGCGGTGCAGGCACGTGCCGAACGGCAGAACCAGGAAGGGCAGAGGCTGCAGAGGTCCGCAATCCGTTCCTTAAACGAGAACATCCAGTCATTGGCGAATGCCCAACAGCATCTTGCCAATGTTCTGGATAGGAGATTGGGTGAGATGGCTGGGATCCTTGACCGAGGCATGGCCATCCGTGAGCGTGAGCTGTCCGTGCAGGAACACCTGGTAGGGGTGAGGCATAGGGCACATGGCCATGGGCTAGTAACACCACCAAGTACAGGTCAACATGTGCGTGCCACCACCCATGCCCACCCACACAGGACACAGCAGGCCACGTGGATGTGGCCCTGATGCCCCGGCGTGACACAGTTCCAGCGGACATGCCATCGGAGAGTGGCACCTATACCTCCACCCGTAGTGCCCGCGGCAACCCAGGCAGGCGTGGTCACGCCGCAGGCGACACAGTGAGCCGCATCACCTGCACTGTACAGTCTGGGGCTGTGCATACGTAGGCATCACAGATGACTGAACTGTGTACACACATACCCACACACAGCAAACACAACTGTAGGCCTCCACCACATCCACATGCATTCTGCACAGTCATGCCCAGTAAATAATGGCCCTTACACACACACATGATGTCATCCATTGGTACAGCCTATGCCTGTGGCTA